>NC_049994.1:18024452-18049685 GCF_000003815.2 Branchiostoma floridae | reverse complement strand
GTTTGGTGATGCCAGAGGTTCAGTGGAGCTTACTTGATATTCATGATGGACTATACTAACTTGGTAATACATAGAATATAATAGAAAGTAGTAATACAGAGCTATGGGGCTAGTGATAGCGATAGTGAATATATAGATTAGAGGGTACGAATTAGATCATACGAACTCAAGTACAAAGTTTGCTCCTAAACAGCAACAACATGAATTATCAGAAAACAATTATCAAGTTTCAAAAACGATTCTACAAATCTACCATTACACATTTCTACCATAGTGTGCTTCATGCCTTCATTAACACTCGATCACCTTGCAGATTAGTTGACAAACAGCAGAGGATCATTTCACCGAGACCTTTTGTGTGGTCGATTCTTTTCTTTTGCTGGTATTCACTACAGGTTAGACATTTTAAAAAACAATATAAATTCAAAGTAAGTAGACAAATGTTAGATATATAACAAAGTAACAAAAACACTTGCCCATTTGAAGAAAAAAAGCAAACGTCCAACATACCCTATAAGCAACTTTTAGACATTCTAAAATTCTTACACGGCGGACTCTCATCAACATAACAAGTTATAAGTAATCAAGCTAAGTTTCTCATGCAGGATCATCTTTAAGGTCCACAGGGCTTCTCTCAGTGAGAGTCTCACAATAGTCAAGTGGGAAGCACCCTTAATGTCAAGAAGGGTCGCACAGGGTCAAACTATAACTTATCGTGTATCCAGGCTCTCCGCAAAGCCGGTTCGTCATCAGTTTTTACGGATGTCTCTGATCAAAATTTAGTCACATAAAGCTCGCAGAGTATAGTGACACTGGTAACACTACGTTTCTTTCACGTGTTTTGTCAAGTACTGAAAGGGGAAAAAACCAGACGATTTAGAAACTATCAAGCAGATTATACGTGTTAGGTCATTCTCTTGCATGGGTTCTCATGTGTCTAGACAAGTGTGGCTTGTGAGCTGTCCTGTACCCGCACTCCCCACACATGTAGGGTTTCTCACCTGTATGGATTCGCATATGTGCAGATAAGTGAGACGTTTGAGCTGTCCTGAACCCGCACTCCCCACACATGTAGGGTTTCTCTCCGGTGTGCTTTGCTAAATGTTTGTTCAAATTTGATTTAGATGCTGCAGAATAGTCACACAGGTCACACTTGTAGGGTTTTTCTCCAGTGTGGGTTCTTATATGTTGGTATAAGGTGGACATTTGAGCTGACCTGTACCCGCACTCCCCACACATGTAGGGTTTCTCACCCGTGTGTTTTGTGCGATGCTGGTCCAAAGTGGATTTCTGTGCTGCAGAATAGTCGCACTGGTCACACTTGTAGGGTTTTTCTCCAGTATGGATTCGCAAGTGTCGGGATAACCTAGATTTCGTAGTTGTTCTGTACCCACACTCCCTACACATGTAGGGTTTATCATCAGTGTGCTTTGTTGCTATATGGTAATCAAGGTGGTACTTTTGTGTTGCAGAATAGTCACACTGGTCACACTTAAAGGGTTTTTCACCACCGTGTTTTGCTGCTATATGCCTGGCCAAATTGGGTTTATGTGTTGTAGCATAGTTGCACTGGTCACACTTAAAGGGCCTTTCCCCTGTATGCATTTTCATGTGTTTAGCCAAAATGGACTTTGTTGCTGTCCTGTATCCGCACTCACCGCACATGTAGGGTTTCTCACCGGTGTGTCTTGTGCGATGCTGGTCTAAATGGGCTTTCCGTGCAGCAGAATAGTCACACTGGTCACACTTGTAGGGTTTTTCTCCTGTGTGGGTTCTCATATGTCTGGATAGCTTAGACTTTTGAACTGTTTGGTACCCACATTCCCCACACATGAATTGTTTCTCACCAGCGTTATTGATGTTGGCGTTTTGTGCTGCCGTCTGGTTTCCAGCATTCCTTATTTTGCTCTGGCAGTCAAAGTGGGGACCTCCGGTGAGAGACCCATCATAGCAGTTCTGATCCACTCCGGTGGGAGACCCTTGTTTAGTCGTTTCCATGTCTAACCTACTGAGAAAATGAAGAAAGAATTACAAAAGTCATCGTTTATATCTAAAGAAAGTACTGTATATAGTGTTATATGACCATACACTTATACCCCACAATAGTTTAGGCGCGTTCATAGTAAAAGGAACCGTTGATTTTCCTATCTTTCAAGAATCCAACAGGTTACTAAAAATCACCTGCAAGTCTTTTAGAGTTGTCACGTCAGTAAGAATACATTCCCTCATGATGTTTCAAAGATGAGGCAGTACATAATTCTTTCGCTGTGGCTATTGACACACCGAGATGCCAGTCAGCCAATCAGAGCTTGTAACATGCCTTTCCGGCAATATTTTACACAAGCAATAATTAATTAGACATTGTTCGGAAGATTAGACCTTGGAATCTTTGAATCTTGGAATGAACGGACGTATTCAAGTTATGCCCTACATTTGGATACCTGTTAATACAGCTTTCATCGTATATGTTTGGCGTAGTGTAGTGGTGAAGAGCGTTGACCCGGGAATTCATGCTAACAGCTCCGACCCGGTTCGAGTCCGCGCCGGAGGTTTTTTAATTTTTTTGTCCCTTTTTAAACATCCATTTGATATAAGAATATTTTATATATAAACAACTTTTAAAGTTTCTGTTAGCATCATAAACCAAAAATAACACTGACCACAGAACACGTCATAATTTTCGGCCGTGTGGTTCCGGCGCTATCGGCAGCGACTCGGAAGAATATTTCTTTCACATTAAAAATAATGGAGGTAAAGCAACAACTATAACTTCGCTTCCTTAGTGATATAAGTTTTGAGGCCGCAAATTCTCCAATACGGCAGGAATTCGTCGGTAAACACAGCTCAAATCGTGTTCCTAACCGATCCAACATGGCTGCCATGATCACATGCGGTGACAGTAAAACTAGCACCCTATATGATAGCAGATTCCGATGTTTAAAATTGTGCCGCAAACACGTGAAAAAGATCGTATTTTGGGTTGATAATGGACACAGGATGCCATTTGTATTTTTCAGAGTGTTGATTGTCAAATATAATCGTAAGATTTCCTCATTTTAGTGGTTTCTAGCACTGGGTGTGTCAATAGCCTAAACAGGCTATCGCCACACTGAGTGTGCCAATAGCCTAAACAGGCTATCGACACACTCAGTGTGTCGATAGCCTGTTTAGGCTATCGACACACTGGGTGTGTCAATAGCCTCGCTCTTATTCTTTATCCCCCACAAAGCGATTCGTTTAATTGTAGTTATTTAATATGGCCACACAGCTTCGGACCAACTATTTGTGAATACTTCGCTTTTCCTAGAAAACTTGACCTTTGCTAGCTAGTGCTTATAGGGATGAATATATATTGGGATAAGATATTGGGATATGCAAATTACAGATAAAGAATTATGCATCTATAGATCACCCCTGAACTTCCTGTTCTTATCAATAAAATTTTACCAACACTGTTATTGTTGCAGTAGATTTAAGAAATTGGAAAAGCCAAAATAATAGATGATACAACAACCTGAAAAAATGACACTGTCCGAACCATCATCCCGGCCCCCTCCCTACCTAGTTCAAAGGTCACTTCCGGATGTTTCCACGTGCCACTTACAAACCATTAAATGCCCTTATATGGTCTTATGTATCACTCCATACCCTCTTAAACTGTCACCTCCCTGCTGTATGACGTATGGAGGTGATGACGGGGCAAGTTTGGTCTCGCCCCCCTCCCCCTGTGCGATTCCACCATTTTCATATCCAGAAATGTCCTATAAACTTTCATATTTCTCTGGTTTTCTTCCACAAAAATGACCTCAAACTTTTACACTCGACATCAAAATACTTGGTTGCTTGCCATCAGCTCTTACCTGCTTCCTATGACGTTTTTCCCCTCACGTAAAATCCTGCGAGGGGGCTGTTGTTCTTCCGTCGTACCGAGGGGTCAGAGGTGAAGTAGTGCGGGTTAAAGGTGAATATGTTCTCCTGATGTCCCAGATATTTGACTCCCGCCAACACGTTAAAGACGCCAAGCTTCGTTTTCAGTCTGAGGTTTGGCCGCTATGCCTTACCTTTAGAGGGTCACTCAGCAATAGATTCAAGTGTTGTTTATCGGTCAGGTACATTCAGAGGGCCTTGGACTTGGGCCGTGAGGCATATAAACATAATCAATTAACACATACAGGTCATTGAGCTAGTCTAAGAAAGGATTAAAAAAATGAATCTTATTCCGGTCTCCCGATTTTCCTACTGTTGGCGATTTTCTATCTGATCGAAAGACTTAAGATCGAAAGTTAAAAAAAACATTGCTAACTGCGCATGTCGATAATTTCCTTCGTATTGTGCCTCATTGGGTATCTATAAGTGTAGGAAACGTTGTTCAGTTGTATGGACGAACTCGATTGTGTTTTAGAGCTTGAAAATAATAGCTGAAGACATGCTACCATTCAACTTGATTTGTATCACATATGTGTTACATACTGCAATATGAAGTGTATCATACTTCTGTGGTTAACTGTAATGTCGAGTTTTTACTTTTTTGTGGAATCAGACGGAGACAGTAGATGCTGCTAAAACTTGTATTTTATTGCGTTAGTACTACAGACAGTGGGGTGGACATTCCACGGGTGGTGCCAGAAGTTGTGTTACTCCTCAATTCTCACACAGCTTTATGGAGCATACCATGATGGACTAACATAGTAATACATTGATCAGAGGGTACGAATTAAATCGTACAAACTCACATGTAAAGTTTTCTAAACATTATATTAAACAGGAATTATCAGAAAATGATAAAGTTTCAAAAACGATCCTATAAAACTACATATCTACTGTTACACATTTCTACCACAGTGTGCACTTCATTCCTTCATTAATACTCGATCACATTGCAGGTTAGATGACAAACAGCAGTAAAAATCATTTTACCGTAACCACTGCTTTTTGTCGCTTATTGTTTTTTGCTGGTATTCAATACATGTTAGACATTCTCTAAAACAGTATATACTCAAAGTAAGTAGACAAAATATTATTTCTTAAAGAAAATGTTAGGTATATAACAAAGTAACAAAACCAATTCTATGCCTTAACTTGCTTTGTACAAACAATAACCTATTTGAAAACATAAATCATCTTATTCTATGAGCAACTACCAAGTCATTCTATAATTCTTATACAATGGACTCTCACCAACGTGAGAAGTAATCAAGCTAAGTTTCAGATGCAGGATCACCTTTCAAGTCCCCACGGCTTCTCTCCGTGAGAGTCCCACAAGTCAGATACCCTTAACTTCCGGAAGGGCCTCACGGGGTCGAACTGTCACTAATCCTGAATCCAGATTCTCCATATTATACATAATTATATTCATATTATATATCTATATCTATGAGAAACTATCAAGTCATTCTATAATTCTATCAGAGGACTTTCGATTCATAAACATGAGAAGTTTAGAATCATTAAGCCAAGTTTTACATGGAGGATCACATGGCTTCTCTTAGGGTGAGCGTCTTACAATAGCCCCTAAATTCAGGAAGGGCCGCATAGGGTCGAACTGTTACTTATCCTGTATTCAGACTCTCCTTAAGCCGACATGCAATATCATATTTCAGGTCCACGACGCTTCTATTAGTCTGACAATAGTCAAGTGAGGAGCACTAATAATGTCAAGAAGACCCGCAGAGGGCAAAACTGTCACTTATCCTGTATCCGAACTCTCCGCAAAGCCATCATCAGTTTTTGTCTCTGATCAGTAATCAGCCACAAGGCGTCCACATCGCAGTGACACTGATGACACTTGTTTTTCTACGTCGAAAGATGATTTTAAAAAAATGTCGTGCTGGTTTAATACATTTGTTTGTTCATTTTCCAATATGGGTTTTCATGTGTTTAGAACGGTTAGACTTTATAGCTGTCCTGTACCCACATTCTCCAGGGTTTCTGACCACTGTGTTTTGATGCTACATGGTAGTCCAAGTTGACTTTCACTGCAGCAGAATAGTCGCACTGATCACACTTGTAGGGTTTTTCTCCAGTGTGGGTTCTCATATGTCGACGCAAAGTAGATTTCTGAGTTGTCCTGAACCCGCACTCCTTACACAGGTAGGGTTTCTCACTAGCGTGCCTTGCTGCCATATGGTTGTCCAAACTGAATTTCCGCGCTGCAGAATAGTCACACATGTGACACTTGTAGGGTTTGTCACCTGTATGGGTTCTCATATGTTTCGCCAAGTCAGCCTTTTGAGCTGTCCTGTGACCACACTCCCCACACATGTAGGGCTTGTCGCCGGTATCGCCGGTATGCCTTGCTAAATGTTTGTTCAAATTGGATTTATCTGCTGCAGAATAGTCACACTGGTCACACTTGTAGGGTTTATCACCTGTATGGGTTCTCATATGTTGTGATAGCCTAGACTTTCGAGCTGTCATATACCCGCACTCAACACACATGTAGGGTTTCTCACCACTGTGCTTTGCTGCTATATGGTAGTCAATGTGGGATTTCGTTATTGCAGCAAAATCGCACTGGTCACACTTGTAGGGATTCTCACCGGTGTGTTTTGCTATATGGATATCCACGTTGCCTTTAAGTGCTGCAGAATAGTCACACTGGTCACACTTGTAGGGTTTTCTTCCTGTATGGGTTTTCATATGTTGAGACAAACTTGATCTGTGAGCTGTTCTGAACCCACACTCCCCACACATGTAGGGTTTCTCACCATGTTTTTCCACAAGATGTGTATCCAAAGCGATTTTATTCATAGAAGAAAAGTCACACTGGTCACACTTAAAAGGTCTTTCTCCGATATGGATTCCCAGAAGCTTAGCTAAGGTCGGCTGCTCACACATGTAGGGTTCCTCACCAGTGTTGTTCGACTTGACTTGTTCCATGTTCTGGTCTTCAGCTTTAATGACTTTGCTTTCACAGTTAACCTGCCATACCCTGGTTGGGGACCCACCATAGCAGTTGTGATCTTCGGTGGGAGACCCAAAGCAATCAACTTGGGGAACTCCGGTTGGAGATCCACCATAGCAGTTGTGATCTTCAGTGGGAGACCCAAAGCAGTCAGCCTGGGGAACCCCAGTTGGATACCTAGCATAGCAGTTCTTATCTTCGGTGGGAGACCCTTGTCCTGTCGTTTCCATGATGAATCTAATGAAACTATTGTAGGATTTCTCACCACTGTCATCGCTGTGTTTTTCTGATTTATGGATGTCCAAAGTACCTTTCTGTGCTGCAGAATAGTCACACTGGTCACACTTGTAGGGTATTTCTCCAGTGTGGGTTCTCATATGTAGAATTCTCATATGTAGAAACAAAGCAGATTTTCGAGCTGTCCTATACCCGCACTCCTCGCACTCATAGGGCTTCTCACCGGTGTGTTTTGTTTTATGCTGGTCTAAATTGAATTTCTTTGATGAAAAATAGTCACACTGGTCACACTTGTAGGCTTTCTCACCATGGGTTTTAACCAGATGACTATCCATGGCGGTTTTATTTACAGTAGAATAGTGTTCGATCTGGGTTCCTATATACTCCTTACACATTAAGGGTTCCTCACCAGAGTTATTCAGGTTGTCTTGTTCAATCTGGTCTTGAGCATTGCTTGCTTTGCTGTCGCAGTCAACCTGGGGAACCCAGGTTGGAGACCCATCAAAGTAGCTCTGATCTTCGGTGGGATACCCGAGTCCTGTCGTTTCCATGATGATTGGACCTAATAAAGAAATTGAAGATTATTAAACTAAAAAGATAACATTTGGTAGCAAATATATAATGTTTATTTCTATTTGTTGGGCTAGCCTAACATTAAAACAAACTAGTCGTCCGTTTTAATCCCTAAGTAGAACCTACGGTAGCATAAGATAGAATTAAAAGATGGCAGAAGAGTGAATCCGGCCTAGGAGTGTGTTTGGCTCCCAGTAGCTTAACATACTCCTATTGAATCTGGCAGCTTTTGATACTATCTTTGATACTACAGTAGGATCTGCTTGGAGATTTGCTGTCTATTCTTACTCAAATACATTCATTGTGTATGATGACCAGCCACTCCGGCTCTGTACCAGCTACCTGTTGCTACATATAGAACACAACACGGTGTAAATTCCGTATCACCAGAGGTACCAGCCCAACAGCAGGTAGGATCACCCAAAGGCCAGAGGGTGATGCGGAATACACCGTGTTGTATTTCATCAATGTCATACCGACCTGAGAAAACAGAAGTTGAGAAAAGTTGTTGCCCTCAAACATTGTTACAACAGAAATGTTCCAACGATTGAATCAGGTAATCGAATGTTCGAACGCGCCGCACTCGGCATGTGCAAGGACCACACAAAATGTTCGATGGAAGCCTGTGTGATAAACCTTTGAAGCATGTCTGATACAACTTTTTATCACCCGGTCCGGAACACCTTTATCGAACGTTATCGCTGCCCAGGTATGACATAAATTATGTACACGAACCATCGAAGACCACAGGGTGCCTGACGCAACCCCAGTAACCATGGCGACAGCCGTGTGGTACAGGTCACTGACCTCATTTGTTTAGAGAAGAAAAAGAAGAAAGGCAAAAATAATATGTCTCCCTTCTGTGAGGTAAACATAATTGTTTGATCACAAAATTCCAAACTTGTACTGAAAACAAAGTACTTGGAGCTTTACAATTACTGTGAATGCAAGTCGCGGGGATTTAATTTCGCGTTAGCGGGAAATTGGAGTGTTCGCGGTGGTTTAAGTTCGCGGTAGTGCCATACACTGCAGTCACATACTGTGTAATGGAAAAAAAATTGCGGTGGTTTTAGCTAGGTTCGCGGTAAGACTGTTTCGCCAAAACCGCGAACATAAAACCATTACGAACATTTCTGCATTCACAGTATGTATATATGACCTAATGCTACAAATAAGCCTACAGTGATTTTTGGCAGGTTTCATATGAATTAGGAAATGTTGCGTTTCTTAAATTCAAGAACTTTACAAGTAAGTTACTAAAAAGTCAGTGTGAGTTAGTCACAATGATAAGTCATTTGCCCCTCTAATAGCACCCTCAAAACTCTTTCTTACATTAATCAGATTTTATTTTGATTCAAACTTGAAGAAAACTTATGTGATAGCCTTTGAAATGGACTGGACAGTACCAGATGTAATATAGTGTTAGAACATTGATACTCCAGATCATATTTGTAATCCTAATTTGTATCTAATAATTGTATTTAATGTGGCAGTTAGTGTATCAACGTATATTTATGTATAATTTCATATGTGGGTCACAACACTAGCATACCGCTGCCTGTGACCCACTTGCATATTTGTACGGTTTTGCAATCATAATAAATCAAATCAATGACTTTCAGGTGTTTCTACGCGTTTTACAAACCAAGCAAGTATTTATTCGAGGGGGTAACCAATATGCGTTGTAGTTTAAAACATGGTAGAGCTTTGGAGTCAATGGACGCTGGTTTGAAATTGAGATATTTTCAAAGCATAGAAACCACCGGCCTTTGACTTGATAGCCCTAAATACCAATACCCTGCTTTAAAATACAACGGACTTAGGTTGCCCCGCGGATAAAGGTGAACTAGCGTTACATTATATAGCATTCTGTGTCCTCCAAACCGTCCATTTCGCCTTTTGATGACGTACGAAGGAAACTAGGTCACACGAACGTTTGGTTTCGCCCCCTCCCCCTTCACTTCCGACTCATTCACATCAAGAAAATGCCTCAAAACTATCATGTTACTGTGGAATTTCATCCACAGGCCTTTTCTTAAACTGTTATGTTTAGTATCAAAAATAATTTTCTGCTCGTTTCTAAGTCTTACCTGCTTTTTTGGCGCTTTTTCTCTGCAAGTAAACCGGGACTCAGTGCAGCAATATCCTTCTATCGTATCAGGAGGTCACAGGTCAACTTATGTAGGTCAAAGGTGAAAAATGTAATCCTGATAATCCTTGTAAACCGCTTGACTTCAGGTAGCACGTTAGGCCTTTTTCGTTTTTGTCAACGTTTTGTGGTCTACAAAGATCATTCAAATAATTCTACATGTGCTATGCGTCTGTTTCTATTCTAACATTAACATAAAAAAAGGTCGGTTTCGAAGAAATGGATGCTAATCCTTATCCAGTTGCTTTGTCAGTAATTGTGGAGCTGAGTAATTGCTTTTTGGTGAGTTCGTATGTCCATATATTCGTTATGATATTATCGATGAGAGAATGCGTGAATTTATAACATGGATTACTTAGATAAAGGTACGTAGAACGACCGTACCCCTGAAAAAGCTCTGAACCTTGGACATATTACCTAAAATTTCTGTCGCCACACATGCGTTCTAACCTCTGTTTATTCTCTTAAGTTTGCAATTTAGGCCATCTTAAAGATTCAATTAATATGGGTGACATTCTCAGGCAACCCCAAAGCTGATACAAGGCTGCAAATGAAAAAAAAAAATAAATAAATCAAGAAATAAATTTTGCCTTCATTCTAAAATCTAGTTGGTCATGGCCAGCTGCAGTATCAAGTTCAACCACCAGGAGGCTCAAAATCAACCCTAATCGCCAGGCCAACACCACCAACCCATGTACTAAATATTATCTCGATCGAACGTTTCGCGAGTTCTGGAGATATTGCGCCGAAAACACCCCTTGCACACACATGCTACGTAAAACTATTGGGTTTCTATGAATAGAGGAAACGTAGTTCTGCTGTATGGGCGAACTCGATTGTTGTTTTAGAGTTTGCAAATAATAGCTGAGGATATTTATGCCATTTAACTTGATTTTGTATCACATATTTGTTACATACTGTGATATTAAGTGTTGTATCTTGTTGTGGAATCAGACGGAGCCAGTAGACGATGTTAAACCTTGTATTCTATTGCGTTAGCACTATAGACAGTTGTGTTACTTCTCATTTCTCACACAGCTTCATCGAGCACACCATATGTTCTCGAATAAAGTTTAAAACCTTATATCCATGGTGGCCTATGATAACCTAGTAATACATAGATTAGAGGGTACGAATAAGATAATACGAAGTCTGAAGTCTTCTCCTTAACAAAAACAACAGGAATTATCTGAAAATAATTAACACGTTTTAAAACTATAAAATATCCTATGAAACTAAATATCTACCATTGCACATTTCTAACGTAGTGTGCACTTCATTTCTTCATTAACACTCGATCACCTTGGAGGTTAGTTGTCAAACACCAGTAAAATAATTTCATCGAGACCACTGCTTTTGTGTGGTCGATTATTTTCTGTTGTTGGTATTCACTACAGGTTAGACATTTCTGAAACAGAATACATATTTCAAGTAAGTTGGCAAAATATTTTTTCATCAAGCTACAAATGTTAGACATGTAAAAAAGTAACAATAAAAATTCGATACCTTAGCTTGCTTTAGCTTAGAAAACACTTGCCTACTTGAAAAGGTCCATTAACTTATCCTATAATGAACTATCAACTCATTCTATAAATCTTACACAGTGGACTCACATCAAAATAAGAAGTCAAAAGTAATCAAGCAAAGTTTCTTATACAGAATCACCTTTTAAGTTTTGAATAATCAAGCTAAGTTTTACATTTAGGATGACCTTTCAAGTCCACACGGCTTCTCTCAGTCAGAGTCTCACAATAGTCAGGTTGGAAGCACTCTTAATGTCCGGAAGGGCCGCACAGGGTCGAACTGTCACTTATCCTGTATCCAGACTCTCCGTAAGCCAAGAATCACATGCCATATCATTGCCAATATCATCTTTCAGGTCCACGAGGCCTCTATTAGTCTAACAATAGTCAGATGAGGAGCACGAATAATGACAGTAATGTCCAGAAGACCCGCAGAGGGCAAAACTGTCATTTATCCTGTATGCAGACTCTCCGCAAAGCTATCATCAGTTTTTTTGTCTCTGATCAGGAATCAGCCACATGGCGTCCACATCGCAGTGACACTGATGACACTTGTTTTTCTATGTCGAAAGATGATTTTAAAAAAACTGTCGTGCTGTTTACATTTGTTTGTTCATTTTCCAATATGGGTTTTGATGTGTTTAGACAGGTTAGAGTTTATAGCTGTCCTGTACCCACATTCTCCAGGGTTTCTGACCACTGTGTTTTGCTGCTACATGGTAGTCCAAGTTGACTTTCACTGCTGCAGAATAGTCGCACTGATCACACTTGTAGGGTTTTTCTCCAGTGTGGGTTCTCATATGTCGAAGCAAAGTAGGTTTCTGAGTTGTCCTGTACCCACACTCCTTACACGGGTAGGGTTTCTCACTAGCGTGCCTTGCTGCCATATGGTTGTCCAAACTGAATTTCCGCGCTGCAGAATAGTCACACATGTGACACTTGTAGGGTTTGTCACCTGTATGGGTTCTCATATGTTTCGCCAAGTCAGCCTTTTGGGCTGTCCGGTGACCACACTCACCACACATGTAGGGCTTGTCGCCGGTATCGCCGGTATGCTTTGCTAAATGTTTGTCCAAATTGAATTTCTCTGTGGCAGAATAGTCGCACTGATCACACTTGTAGGGTTTTTCCCCTGTATGGGTTCTCATATGTCGTGATAACCTAGACTTTTGAGCTGTCCGGTACCCACACTCCCCACACATGTAGGGTTTCTCACCACTGTGCTTTGCTGCTATATGGTAGTCAATGTGGGATTTTGTTATTGCAGCAAAATCGCACTGGTCACACTTGAAGGGTTTTTCACCTGTGTGCTTTGCTGCTATATGCCTGTTCAGACTGGATTTCAGTGCAGCTGAATAGTCGCACTGGTCACACTTGTAGGGCTTCTCTCCTGTATGGGTTCTCATATGTCGGGATAATTCAGACTTTTGAGTTGTCCTGTACCCACACTCCCCACACCACATGTAGGGTTTGTCTCCGGTGTGAGTTGCTAGATGACCATTAAAGTGAGATTTCCATGGTGTAGAATAGTCACAGCGGTCACACTTGTAGGGTTTGTCTCCTGCATGCTCACTAGCAGTGTTCAAGTTGACCTTTTGGTCTGCTGTCTGGTCTTCAGCATTGGTTGTTTTGCTGTCCATCTGGGAAACTCCGGTGAGAGACTCATCAAAAGAATTTTGCTCTACTTCGGTGGGAGACCCTTGTCCTGCCGTTGCCATGTCCAGCCTAATAAGAAAAGGTAAAAAGTGATCATACTATTAGAATTGACAGAAAAAAAATTAAGCTATAACTTAATCAGCTGATTTCAATCTACTGCCTAAAAACCCAACCAAATTTCATACTTTTTGTGTGAAAAAAGAAATTTTGCCTTGTGAAATTTTGATAATTTTATTTTCTAGAGTAATTTGTTATATCATCATGCTGTTACAATACCCCCATGGAAGTCACACAATCCGTTAATATCGCTCAGAACCTTTCTTATATCAACTACGGTTAGTTTTACCCCAAATGGCAGGAAATTTGAAGGAAAATGTTCCCATGAAGAAAATGCAATGTAAACGGATTGGAGAAAGGTTATGAAAATGGATATACAACACATATTTTTCTATTATAATTTATAATAAAAAAATATGTGTTGTACATCCATTTTCTCCCAGCTGACCCTACTGCTATACTAGTAACTACCAGATTCAAGTCTATGCACGCAACAGTTGCAGTAAAGAAACTTGCAAAAATTCAATAGTAGAAAATACAACATAAAATCTTCCCCAGCATCTTGAAAATATGAGCTAAAAGCCTCCCCCTGGCTACGACATAAATTCCTTGGTTTGAAGGTCACTAAGGGGTGTTTCCACATGTTAGCTTTAGTATAATTACAAAACACCTAACGGCCTTACATGGCATTACATACCATTTGATATCCTCTAAAAGCCCAACCATATCCTCCACAACGGTCATTTTGATGTGATGAGGATCGCACGAATGTTCGGTTTCGCCCCCCTCCCCCTTCATTTCCATCCCATTCCAATACGGAAGAAATTTACTACAAACTATCATGTTTCTTCGTCTTTTTTCTCCACAGAAATGATCTTAAACTCTTACTATCAACATCAAATTAAATGACTGCTTGCTGTTTGACTTACCTGCTTCCTAGGACGGGTTTTCTCCTTGTGTGAACCGGGAGTCAAGGCAATCTGCGTCTTCCTTCGTCGTAGCGAGGGGTCAGAGGTGAACTACTGCGGGTCAAAGGTCAAATTTATTCTCCTGATTCCCAAAATATATGACTCCCGCCAATACGTTACAAAGCGTCTTGCAGGCCATTGCTGGAGGAAAAAAGATGAGGTAGTAAACAAACTGTTACTGTGGAACCCAAATCACGGAAACAGGCAGGGGAAGACCGCGAAAGTCGTATATTAAGCAACTTGCTGAAGACAGCGGTTTGGACCTGCAGCAACTTCCCGCAGCGATGGAGGACAAGGAGGGGTGGAGGAAACTAGTTTTGCGGAGACTTCGAGCGAGCTCGCCGGAGTGAGTGAGTGAGTGAGTGAGTGAGTATTATCTAGATTAATAAAGGCCTTAATAGCACCTAGAATGACCATACCCTGAATAAGCCCTTTCACACATGCAGATCTAGGTCAGAAAACATGTGCGGCGACAGGAATTCTAGGTAATAATATGTCAAAGAATAAGGCCCCGAAATTGTAAACAGTCTCGACCATAACTTGCCCAAAATGTCCAGACGGGTTTTGTTTTCAATTTCGGGGCCTTAACCTTTGACATGTTACCTAGAATTCATGTCGCCACACATGCGTATCTGTGAAAGGGCTTATTCTCTATAGTTTCCAATTTAGACCATCTTTCTGATTCCATTTAATATGTGTGGCATTCTCAGGCAACCCCAAAGCTGATACAAGGCTGCGAATGAAAAAAGAAGAAGAAATAAATAAATTTTGTTACATTTTAAAATCTTGGTGGTCATTAGCCTGAGTATCATCCTCCGTAGTGACCTCCGTAGAGCCAGCGGTCACTACGGAGGGTGATACTCAGGCTAGGTGGTCAGGCCAGCTGCAGTATCAAGCTCAATTACCAGGAGGCCCAAAAATCAACCCTGACCGCAAGGACAACACCACCTGGTGAACCCTTGAACCAAATATTATCGCAATTGCACGTTTCGTTCTGGAGATATTGCGCTGGAAACGCCCCTTGCACACACATGCTATGAAAACCCCCCATTTTTATGGAGGTGATAACAACTTTAATTGTCTGCTGACCGAACAAATCATTGGCCAGAACATAATACCTCAACATGCTTATTCAGTATTTCCGTTATAAAGTGGGAGTGCTGACTACTCTCTCACGAGTCTGGAGCGGCTGAAATTCGGCGCTAACTCGGACGGACCTCTCGAAACCACTGTCTTCTTGACTGCGCTTTAAGCTTGGAGCCACCTGGAATCGCAGGCTGGAAGTACGAAGGTTTGATACTTTTATTTCCTTGATTATGTTTAACACCTCTTTAGGGTAGGGCCAGGCATCCACTGTGTCTATAACCTGGAATCCAGTCTAGTTGTGGCACGGCCTACCGTAGTTAGTGTAGGCTCTCTACGGGGCCAGTGCAGTTCTCTGCCGCCGGGATAATCGTTCACACCCGGTAGGATTTTCACGCGGTAGGACTTTGCCCAGTGGGAGTTAATTAATAGGCCACAACCCGTGGATGGCAAACTCCCACCGTGCAAAAACCCTACCGGGTGTGAAAGATTACCCCGGCGGTGGAAAGACCCTCCTGTCCCGAAGGTAGCCAGGCCACTCCACGGTAGACTGGATTCCAGCTTACTGTGTCTAGGGCATGGCTTTTGGAAGTCCGAGCCAAACGCTCTCCTTTTACCGCCTTTGGCTTCCCCAATTGAAGTCTGGAACCCACTTTTACATCTCCGTAGGGAAAGGGAAAGGTATGTCATGTAAACTGCCTTTCGCAAGGACACAAGATCAGTAGCATAACAGGATTTGAACCCAGGACCCCTGGCCAAACACCCAAGAGAAGAAATACCAGGTCTTCTATCAGGGATTTTTGTATTTGTATCTGTATCTGTATAGCCGATATAACCGCCCTTCGGTGTAACACACCAACTTCTGTAACACACCAGCTTCACCAGGTTTGTTACATATTATGTACTGTAAATGCAGAAATGTTCGCGGTGGATTAATGTTCGCGGTTTTCGCGGTGACCACTTCACCGCGAACTTAAAACTACCGCGAACATTTTTCTATTATGATATTAGATTGCAGTCTATGGCGTTACCGCGAACTTAAATCCACCGCGAAAAGTCCTAAATCCCCGCGAACTTAAATTCATTTACAGTATATGTAGATGTTATGTCTTCCAGGGTCCCTCTGTACAAAGCTTTGTTTTGCACTGAGGTGAGCTACCAATGAAAATAGAAAATAGATAAATAAGAACAATGCATGGTCTGTAACCTAGGAGCTTTCATAATTCTTACTGTAACCTTTTCTGTACCTGTTTATATAATTAACGCCGTGCAAAAATGTCTTCATACTGAGATCTGTACAGAGAGCGATGGGCTCCGTCTCTTAAAACCGTGCCCTAGACACACTGGATAACAACCCCCTACCCCAAAAATTCTATAGGACTACAACATTTTTGCAACGGAGACCAGCCAATTCCAAGAAAAACAGTATTAACCCTTTGAATACAAAATGCCTTAAAAGAACTACCCCTAATATCCGGATGAAAGCTCATCTGTGTTGGTTGATTCCATATTGAAAAAGTTTAAACTTTGTTCCAACACAAAGAAGGGACTCACCATAAATGTTCGGTCGAGCACTCCGACCTTCTTCAGATGAAATGATTCGCTGCACTAATCCGGAAGTCGTCGGATGACGTCAGGTAGCAGCGAATCATAAATGGCGGGATGGCGTAACCTGCCACCATTACGATTCAACGAGGGTTGATGTGCCCTAATGTAAGATCTACCCCTATTTTATTCCTTTTAATTGATCTGACACTTACTTGATATTTTCGTCAGAATATGTGCTAGTCACATGGACCAACACGGGAGAACAGTTAGATAAGCGTTACATTGTTTTGGGGTCAGACCAAGAAGCTTTTAAGAGCGAATGTCTGTAAGGGTCAAACAATGGTGGCACCGGTCAAAAAATAGATTTGGCTCCTTTTTTGCACAGTGATAGTACTTGGTACACAACCCCTCAAAATAGCTTTCTTTCTTCTCAGAACCCCTCGTTGCCATGGCAACACGCCAAAGAAGTTTGGGGCCATTTTGCCGGATTTGGGCATGTCAAAAACATGAAAATTTGCCAACTTTAGGGCACTATCACTGAACAATGCTTTAACTAAACAACAAAGGCAGAATATGCTGATCAGAACAATGCCTAAACTTGTATGAAATAGCAGTAAAGTTAATCTCCTGTAAATTCTAAGGCCCTGGGCAGCCTGAATACAATACACTGTTTTCAGGTTGTAAAGAATCTGAAATTTTGCCCAACTTCAAAGCACTGAAAGTCCATAAGTATAAAATATTTTCGCTTGCAATTTACTACAAATAATAACCTACTATAGGGCTATTAGATGAATGCTAGCAAAGTTTGGGTTCTTGTTTTGTTGCTAGGCAATCGTCCGTCGAAGTGGGTCAAATTTCATGATTTTGACAATATGTCATTTTGTGCTCTCTTTAAACAATCATAAGTCCCATACCAAAGTTGCTCTGCAATTAAAATTCACATGGATTATAAACCAATGTATTGTCTATCAAATGCATGTTTGTAAAGTTCGGGTTCTTGTTTCGTTGCTACGTAATTGTCCTTTAAAGTGGGTCAATTTTCATGATTTTGATAAATACCTTATTTTGCATCATCTTCGAACAATCATAACTCACAAGCCAAAATTGTTCTGTAACTAGAATTTACCTGAAATGTAAACCAAGATATTGTTTCTCAGGGTCATGCTTGTAAAGTTTGGGTTCTTGTTTTGTTGCTAAGCAATTGTCCGTTTTAATAAAGTGGGTCAATTTTCATGATTTTGATGATATATCATTTTGTGCTCTCTTTGAACTGTCATAAGTTGCAAAGTAAATTTGTTCTGTAATTGAAATTAAGAAGGAATACAAAGGAATATATTGTCTATCAAATGCATGTTTGGACAGTTCAAGTTCGGGTATTCTAACAGTGAATGTGCATGTCCCTGAAAGTAGGTCGTATTCCACTGACTTTTCCACAAATCATGTTCTTGACAACAGTGATACACAGTCTTTGTTTTTATAGAACCGATGTAGCAATGTGCTATCACCATGAAAAAAAAAACATTTGTACGGATTATATTCTACACAAAGTCATATTTATGTTTAATGTCAGATTAATCAATTCTGAACTTTTAAACACTTTGCTAGTTTTAAAGCTAAGCATTACGTATGACTACAGTCTTGAACATGTTTGCATCCCCACAATATGGCGACTTATTTCTACATTGGAACAAATATCTTAAATCTCTGTGCATCTTTCTTTCACAGTAATGTGAAAAACATGTGTGTTTTCAACTTCTGCTAACACACTCATTTTCAGCAAGGACATGAATTTCGGTATTCTTGAATTTTTGCCACAAATATGAACTTCCAAAGGCAATCAATTATTGGTGATCGCAAATCAGATTTAGGAATGTTAGTTCGTACAATTTCAATTTCCTTGCCAAATCGCAAGCTTATATGTGTCTCCCAAAAAGGAAGACGTAGATAAACATCATTCGTTGCTTCATTTTTTATCTTTACTGTTGATAGATTCGAACAAAGTTAGGTCAAGATGCTGACCTTCATCATCCTCTGCCGTATTTTGACGTTAGCCTGTCAAGCTAATTTCCACACAGACAGACTAGCAGACAAACTTCAATCGCCGCCAGGAGTTGGCATTTCAGGCAAACCTCAAGAGTACCTACTAGGTTCGTTCTTGCCCTTGCTTAAAACGAGTATGGTCCATTGAATAGCAGAAACTGAAAAACGCATGTTTTCACATAAATGCTACCGTGAAAAGAAAGATGCACAGAGATTTATGATATTCGTTCCAAATATGTATATACACTGTATAAGCTAAGTCTTCGAGAGTCATATTGTGGGGATGCAAACATGTTTAAGACTGTAGTCATACGTCATGCTTAGCAGTAAAACTAGCAGAATGTTTGAAAGTTCAGAGTGGATTAATCTGACATTAAACATAAATATGACTTTGTGTAGTATATAATCCCTACAAATGTTTTGTTATGGTGATAGCACATTGTTACATCGGTTCTATAAAAACAAAGACTGTGTATCACTGTTGTCAAGAACATGATTTGTGGAAAGTCAGTGGAATACGACCTACTTTCAGGGACATGCACATTCACTGTTAGAATACCCGAACTTGAACTGTCCAAACATGCATTTGATAGACAATATATTCCTTTGTATTCCTTCTTAATTTCAATTTCAGAACAAATTTACTTTGCAACTTATGACAGTTCAAAGAGAGCACAAAATGATATATCATCAAAATCATGAAAATTGACCCACTTTAACGGACAATTGCTTAGCAACAAAACAAGAACCCAAACTTTACAAGCATGACCCTGAGAAACAATATCTTGGTTTACATTTCAGGTAAATTCTAGTTACAGAACAATTTTGGCTTGTGAGTTATGATTGTTCGAAGATGATGCAAAATAAGGTATTTTATCAAAATCATGAAAATTGACCCACTTTAAAGGACAATTACGTAGCAACGAAACAAGAACCCGAACTTTACAAACATGCATTTGATAGACAATACATTGGTTTATAATCCATGTGAATTTTAATTGCAGAGCAACTTTGGTATGGGACTTATGATTGTTTAAAGAGAGCACAAAATGACATATTGTCAAAATCATGAAATTTGACCCACTTCGATGGACGATTGCGTAGCAACAAAACAAGAACCCGAACTTTACAAACATGCATTTGATAGACAATACATTGGTTTATAATCCATGTGAATTTTAATTGCAGAGCAACTTTGGTATGGGACTTATGATTGTTTAAAGAGAGCACAAAATGACATATTGTCAAAATCATGAAATTTGACCCACTTCGACGGACGATTGCCTAGCAACAAAACAAGAACCCAAACTTTGCTAGCATTCATCTAATAGCCCTATAGTAGGTTATTATTTGTAGTAAATTGCAAGCGAAAATATTTTATACTTATGGACTTTCAGTGCTTTGAAGTTGGGCAAAATTTCAGATTCTTTACAACCTGAAAACAGTGTATTGTATTCAGGCTGCCCAGGGCCTTAGAATTTACAGGAGATTAACTTTACTGCTATTTCATACAAGTTTAGGCATTGTTCTGATCAGCATATTCTGCCTTTGTTGTTTAGTTAAAGCATTGTTCAGTGATAGTGCCCTAAAGTTGGCAAATTTTCATGTTTTTGACATGCCCAAATCCGGCAAAATGGCCCCCAAACTTCTTTGGCGTGTTGCCATGGCAACGAAGGGTTCTGAGAAGAAAGAAAGCTATTTTGAGGGGTTGTGTACCAAGTACTATCACTGTGCAAAAAAGGAGCCAAATCTATTTTTTGACCGGTGCCACCATTGTTTGACCCTTACAGACATTCGCTCTTAAGCTTTTGAGCTTCTTGGTCAGACAGGACTTACGAACTGACAGCTGTTCAGTTTACATGGAAATCACCTCTTTTGTCTATCACAGAAAATTACCATTTTTGCAAGGAATGCTGAGGAAATCGTTTTGCCTCAAAAAGGCTATAGCACTACCTTTAACATGTTTGTAACCCAGTCTGGTCCATTCTAAGAAAAAAAAAAGCATTAACCATTTGAATACAAAATGACCAGAACAACTACTCCCTATTGGATTCCTCTCATTGATCTGACACCTACTTGATATTTGTATCAGAATATGTACTAGTCACATGGACAAACACGACGAACAGTTAGATCAGTGTTTTTTTTTTTTTGTCAGACCAAATAGATCAGACGGGACTTACGAGATGTTCCCTTTACACGGAAATCACATGTTTTTGTCTATTACCAAACAATTACCTTTTTTGCAAGGCATGCTGAGGAATTCATTTTGCACGGTCACCAAAACTGTCCGAAAATCACATTTTTTTCTTAGTTTTTTTATCATTTGTCAGACAAAAAAGTGATTTCCGTGTAAATGGAACAGCTGGCAAGTACCGTCTGACCAAGAAGCTCAAAAGCTTTAAAGCTCCTTGGTCTGACCCAGAAAAATAACACTGATCTTATTGTTCACTCGTGTTTGTCCATGCGCCTAGTACATACGAGGGGTGATCAGTAAGTTCTCGGTCTCACCCAGAAATAATAAGAACAATTCAAATTTTGAGGAACAGCTTCGTAGTATGAAGCCTTTTATCAATATCCTCCAAGTTTCAAATCATTGCAGTCGGCTTTCGAGGCAATCGTTTTTTGCAAATCAGAAGGTAAGTGGTGAGAAAAACAAGGGTGAATTGTGATCAGACGTGTGTGGGTTGAGCTCCCCATGCCGTAAATTCTTTGTCATTAACAAAAGACATTGCCAAAATGTTTGATAATGATTCTCTTCCTAATTCAAGCAAAAAGAAGTGGGTGTCTGGCTTCCAGCAGCGCAATATGATGCGTACATCTCAGGTCGCAGCTCAATTGTCCACGTTTTTTTCCTTCTCCCTTACCTTACTAGGTGTCACCTGAAATGTAATGATCACAATAATTTGAATTTAGGTACACATTCATATAAGACTTTATACTTGACATCTATGCTTCGAAATCTGAGTTGTGCTTATTTTTTCCGGGTGAAGCCGAGAACTTATTGATCACCCCTCGTATTCTGACAAAATTATCAAGTAGGTGTCAGATCATTGTTGTCGGCGACTTATTCGCCACACTACAACCATTGGCCCAAAGGCGTGATGTAGCTAGCCTAGCACTTTTCTATAGGTACTTCCATGGTAAATGCTCGGCAGAACTTCACTCACTTGTGCCTTCAATACGAACCTTCACTGCAAGAACCCGTTTAGCCACTTCCACGGAAACAAATCATCCTTTCTTCCTCCACAATCCACCTAACAGGAGGAAGTTCCATGCTCAGAGCTTTTTTCCTAGAACAACATCGCTATGGAATAAGCTTCCACGGACTTGCTTCCCCACGGGGTACAGTCTGAAACTGTTTAAATTAAGGGTTAACAAACATCTCTCTTCAAAATTCAGTAACGTAACCCAAAACGCTTGAGTGGCTCCACGAGCCTTGTTTTGCGGTGACCTCTAAGTAAATAAAAAAAATCAAATGAGAGTAATCCAATATGTGATAGTTCTATTATTAAGTCATTTTGTATTCGAAGGAAGAAAGGAGAGACTCTATGGCACGTGCACAGCTTGGTACGGAAACTGGACAACCTCTCTTCAAGCAAGCTCACGAACGGACCAGCATGCACAGCGATGGCGATGATGACGATGATAAAAACCAACCAATGAAAAGTGATGATGCAGCTGACAACATGCAAGTAGACTCTGCAAGTGACGATGGATATGTCGCCAAATCTGCTTCTGTCAGGGGCGAAGGTAACATTGATATATCCACTTATCCCTCTAATAATGCGCATCAAATTCCGGAGTTTGTGGGAAACCACGAGCATCCAAATCCGCAAAACAAGACGACTCCTAATCCAGCGAACGCGCAAAACTCTCCCAAACCAAATCCGATGTACCTTCATAATCCTATCGACCCGATCACAATGAACGGGCAGACTGCCACTGACACAGCTCCGCTGTACCTCCAGAACGCAGTTAACTCACCAAGCACCCTTAATGACAATTCTACATACCTGCAAAGCACCGTAGATCCTTCTTCAACTGATGCACTAAATGACGACGTCAGCACAAATCCGATGTACCTGCAAAACACCAACACATCTGTACACGAGCGAAACCTTCACCCGGATAACGTAGAAGGGATCCGATCACTGGTACCAACCTGCGGGGAAGACGGTAGAGACATTTTCACGCCAGCCATTTATAGCGACACCCAGCGACACGTCAGCGGAAATCCGATGTACATGCAAGACACTAGCGCAACGCACGAGCCAAACCTTCACGCTAACGCCACGGTTCACCCGGATAACGTAGAAGAAATCCAATCATCTGTACCCATCCTTCGGGAAGACGATGAGAACAACTTCACTCCAGCATATGACGGCGACGCCCAAGAAGAAGATGGAACCACCGACATAGCTGCAACACGTGACGGACATCCTTCCATCCAGCCATACGCTGTTAGATTCCAGGACAATAACGATGACGCTCTTCTCAAAGCAACCGATGTAGCTGCTGAGTCTCAGGCTATCCAACCGTACGCTGTTGCGTACATGTGTCAAGAGGACGTGGGGGAAGAGACAGCCTCCCAGGAAAGGGAAGCAAATGCATCGGACAGCAACAATGGCGTTCTGACCACCTCTGGGACGGATGCTAATCCGCCAGGGGGCGCGCTTTCCACAGAAGACCCTACCCGCGCACAGAACGCCCTGATCCCGAATCCGATGTATGTGGCAAACGTTCGCCATCGGCCAGCTGTCGGTAAGTCTTTTCTTCTTTACCTTGTCTTTTCTTCTTTATGTGTGTTTGTGTGTGTGTGTGTGAGTGTGTGTGTGTTTCCGGATATTTGTGGTAAACATGACTTTTGAACATTGACTTTTGTAATGACACTTGGTATGTGGGTACGTTGGAAGGTGTTGGGAAGACAAAGGTCAAGATCATCTTTGAGCCCCCCTCATATGTGACCTTCATAGTGCAGCAGAACCTGGATATTCGATGTTCATGATTTTTGTGGCTTGTGAACTAAGGAAGACCTGCTGTAGGTTCGGGGCCGGCCCCAGCTTGCTTTAGAACTACGTTCGTCGAAGAATGACAGGAAGTGAATATTTGACACATGTTACGTAATTAAGCAAGGCATAAGAGAAATTCTAACTATTTTGCGACGGCACGAGATCTTCGAACTCTTGTTCTTTCCTTTGCTGCTTCAATTTTCAAACTGTGAAAACCTCCATGGAAGTTAAGCTAACGTCAAATTTCCAAAAAGGGGCTCGGCCGGGCAGCTTTGGAGAACATAAGTACGATGAAGAACAGAAAACGTACCAAAAATGATTCAGCAGCATACCTTGTGCATATTTATTGACATCAACTTTTTTTCGTTTCCGCAAACAGCCCGGCCGGGCCCCGGGTATGAAATAGGCTTTACACGATGCCCATTGTCTTCACTGCTTAATCTCATGTGGTAAAGTTTTTAGCTACGCCTTAGGGGCTAGCCTAGTGTACATCTGTTTGTCAAGAATTCCCAAAATTGTACAGGCATGTGTGGGATTTCCGTGCATACGTAGAAGGAAGACCTGAGCATTCCCTGGGAATACGACTCAAATTAGGTTTTATGTGCTCTATTCATTTGTTTTTGTTTAATTTGACATTTTCCAGGGTGTACAACTCGCTGGGTGTACGTCGCTGCAATGACAGCTGCCATCTTGCTGATCTCCATCGGAATCAGTGTCGACTTCTCACTCCGTTCCATTATCAGCGTGCGAAAGGTACTTGTTACTGATCAGCCGAAAAACTTGTCACATTGTGATTTCTGTGGTATGTTTCACTTATAAATATGCACAGTCATGCTGTTGAAATATTTTTGGTACGTTTGGTTTTGTTGCTGTCTTTTATATCGTACTTTTATTCTCCAAAGCTGCCCGGCCGATTACCTTTGTGAAAAAAAGAACTTAGGGGCCCGGCTGGGATATTTAAGGAACCAAAATTTTAAAATGTCTACCTCAAAATATACACAAATCATGCCCATATGTCTTATTTTCACATTTTGTGTATTTTGATGTCATTTGTTTAAGTCTTTTCGTTCCCGAAAGCTGCCCGGCCAGGCCCCGGTTCGGAGATGTGACGTAGGCTTAAGCGAGCCTAGTACGTCTGTTAGAGACTATTTTTGGGCCCGGCCGGGCCCTGGTACATGGTTGATTTTGAAATAGATCCCTAAACAAAACCCGTTTATGTCTACAGCCGAAGTCAACTGAGGACCCTATGTCAACAGTCACAGGGTACCATGACTACTTCAGTACTCCTGAGTCGACAACGGCTGGCCCCGTGTTTGTGTCCACAGTAAGTGTAACCTCCGTTACATTTTTTTTTTCATTTTCATGTCAGCTTTATTTCAGGCACCTTCCCCCATGTAACATGACAAACATGGCAAAAGATATAAAACATGCCATTACTGTATGTATAATGCCCCTTTTTAGGGATATATATATATATATATAT
>NC_049994.1:18019814-18024352 GCF_000003815.2 Branchiostoma floridae | reverse complement strand
CTTACTTCCGACGTTTCGGTGTCTGTCAGACAATCAGTGCCAGTCATGAACAGAGACGAGGGGGGATACAAGCTGAGCCACGTCTGGGATGGCATTCTTGCTGCTGCAACGCCACCTACATCGGCTATAAGTAGCAGCAAGAAGTAGTTCCCGTCATTCCACCCTGATGATGGTGTCTGACAGACACCGAAACGTCGGAAGTAAGTTATTTTCTGGTTGTGCTAAAAGAACCTTACTATATGAATGTTGATGCAGTTACAATGTAACCTTGGAGTGACCATTAATAAAAAAAAAATTAGTGTTGGTTAGGTTACTCTCCAAGCAGGTTTTGACAATACAAGATACAATCACACAATAGAAAGTCCGATTAAACGACTTTAAAAAAACGTTAAAAAAACAGCCGGAGCCTAACCTCTGCTTGGAGAGTAGGTTAGGTAAGGTAAAGTTTTTTTTCATAATAAGCCTTCGTTGAAGAGATTCATTAGTCACGCATGTACACAGTTCATACATAGTTTCCATAATATGCCTTGATTGTTAATCCGTTACAGACAGGCTCCGCTAGCCGCGACCCTGTTGGGGAATTAATGATCACCATTAGTTCACAGCTTGAAGGTATCGTTTATTTGTTCATCTAATATGAAAATGAAGAAAAACTGTCTCCGTATAGTCAATATCATGTTATATTTGAACCAATTGATCTCTAAACAACCTGGATCTCTATAATTGACAAAGCCTGACATTAGATTTCTGTCACACATTTTAACGTCAATAACATCTTATTGATTCATCAGAGGTCTAACAAAGGAATGTCTTTGAGAATTTTAGATATGTCAATCACTTACCAAACCTGATTCCAGGCCTGTCTTCTAACTATTTGGAACCGAGAGGGACACTTACTAAATGTTTGCCCACCCCCAAATGTTGCCTTCAGTATGGATTCCGTGTAGTTAGGAAGGTTAAACAAATAACTTAACACACAGAGCACAGCAAAACAAATAAAAATATTATTCATTTTTGTTCTTTCACATCTTCTTCTTTGACTTTAATTTGGGACTGACTTTGGCATTCTATGACATTAACTTCTGTTTTCCGATATTTTTATGCAATCTACAGCATATAAATGCTCATTTTACAGCAGCCTTGTACGATTTGCTGTATGTTTGAAAAGTTTTTGTTGTTGTTTTGTTTTAAAAACGATGAAAATGGATGTCATCCATATAATCGAACCAACATGGCCTTATATTCTGGTTATTCCTTCCAGAAATCTCCAGACACGAAAAACAAGAGAAGATCGTGTTTGGTGAGGAGGGAAGAGGCCCGGGGCAATTCAGACAGAACTACGGGGTGGCCGTGTCCGCTGACAATGAGATATTCGTGGCGGACATGCTGAACAGGCGTGTCCAAGTCTTCAGCATGGATGGGGTTTATCTCCGACAGTTCTCCACGGAAGTGCCGGGGGAAAGTACCGAAATTCTCCCTACTGATATTGCGATTGATGCAAAGGGTTTTTTGTGGGCAGTGGGGAATAGAGGTGCATTATCAAATCCTAACGCACATGTCATACGATATAGTAGCCAAGGCCGGGCAGTGGTCAAGTCTGACTTACGCCTTCAGAGCGCGATACTTGGATACCCAAGCATAGAGGTAGACGTGCTGAACGATAGAATCATAGTGGGGGAGGGAAACAAAATCACGATTTTTCAACCGGACGGTTCTCTCGTCCGTAGTTTTGAAGACGGAAATTTGAAAATCAATGACGTTGCGTCTGCTCTCGATGGAAACATTCTGGTTACGGCAATGTTTTACCCTGTTCAGGTGTACAATCACTCTGGAAACAAGCTATTCGAAGTTGGAAACAGACTGAGCTTTCCTTTGGGAATCTGTACAGACTCCTCTGGCCATATGATTGTGTCGAACGACGGAAAAGATCGAATAGATATGTACACAAGCCAAGGGGAGTTTGTCCGGGTCGTCGTTGATTTCAAAGATCCCAGAAAACTCGCTGTCGGTTCTGAAGGACAACTAGTGGTAACAAATATAAAGGACCACAGTGTCACCATCTTTCCACGACACACCGTGTCTCCGTGAGACTTTAACATTTCTATTTCTTTATTGTTTTCATCAAATAAAAAATAATTTTCTAATAACTACAGATCATTAGAGGATATAAATTTGCGCAAACGTGAGTTTGTAGCTTTCATCATTATGCACATGAAAAACATAGTTTCATTGCAGTGGTATGTACCAAAGGTGCTGTATTTTCCTATAGAAAAAATCATGTTAGGGGCACTAAAACCTCATCCATATGACCAAACAAATTAGAATTAGAATTCTTTCATGCCCATCTATCAATATTCTTAATTCTTAATTCATAAATAAGAAAAGATTGGAAGGTCAAAATGTCAATTAATTCAGCCAGGTGATAATCCTTAAAGGAGTGCTTAACTCCACAAAGGAGTGTCATTTTCTAATCTGTTTTAAATTCAAATTGTACTGATATGTATCATTGAAGGGGTTCAACAGTCATGTATGAATACTCACTCACTCTCACTCACTGCGGCGAGCTCACTTGGAGTCTCCACATAACTAGTATGAATACAGTTACTCCAATTTTCTTCAATCAATGACTGTTTTGTGAAGGTAAGGTACATACCTCCCAGGCTTGCGTGGAGGGGGCAGATCATCCACGCAAGCCTGACCTAGGCTCGTGTTCTCTCGCGAGATTGAGACTAGGTCATTCCCCGTGACGAAGATGTGCTGTTAGACATCGAAAATTTGGGACGTATGTACCTTACCTTTACACGGTCATTGATTGAAGAAAATTGGAGTAACTACTGATATGTAGCTCTTGAAATAACAACGACACACTAAAAACACATCATCTTTACAGCTAAAATTCGTCCAGTGAGTATCATTAAGAGATATTTGATACAATGTATATGTACTTTATACACCTAAGTGATACAGAAAAAGTCATATTTCTATTGGGTTTAGACAACCCCTTTCTTAATAAATGTAATTGATATTACATTTCCTTCGTAAAACAAAAAGGAATTGTCAAATTCACTCAGTATTATATATAGTTCTTGTGCTAGCTTGACATTGTATCATATGTAACTGTAAAATATTAATTTTCTTTTCTTGTGACATGGCATACTTGTGGATATAAAGGTCTTCATTTATTCATTACATGATAGATTCAAGTAGTCACTAGTAGTGGCATAACTGCAACTTCATTAAGGTACTCAAGTATTAATATATTCATTGTTACATGTGATTAAAAATCGAGGTTCTAATTCTATGTACATATAGTTGTGTAGTAGGCAGACTAACCTTTATTATAACTATTTTCCCCAAAGACCTTACTTTATAGTGGAAAACTAGCAGATTGCATTTGTTTACTAGTGTCGTTTTTTTTTCTCGTGAAAAGTGCCTTTCCCAAGGGCAAAACCTCGGGGGCACGGTTGGGATCGAACTCAGGACCTCTTGATTCCGAGCCGAACGCTCTATCAGTTATGCCACGCCCGACGGCAAAGTGTCGTTTTTGTTTACAGATATCCCAAGCTACTTTGATGATCACTACGAATGAGTAGATTGGATACTTCTATAGCCGTAGTGCAATGATTGATGTATGTATATCTTCTTGATACGTGTACGATTTATTTTGTGCACGGATTTAAAGGCTTAAAAATTGTAACATAACACAGAGACAGCATTGGTTCAAACCAGCATGTTAAGAAATGCTGTAAAAATACGAACATGTTTCCACTTGAAGAACGTGTATGCTTTTCTGAATAAAAGTTTGTTCCATAGCCAGGGATGCTTCCTTGTCTTTAAATGGTCTATTTTTTTGCAAGTCTGAAGTTCTTGTTAGGGTAGCGAGTAGGGCTGGGTATCGGTACAGCGTACCGGTACAAAACCGGTTTTTCTTATTGGACCGGTCCAGAAAAACCGGACCTGGAAAAATTAGTTGGACCGGATGTTGGACCGATTAGAAAATTATCAGATTATTTTATCAGGCATTCACACGTTTTGGCGCTTGCAGGTGGAAGAAAATAACAAGAGTGAAGTAGAGTAGGGCTTGTAGTAATTTCTACCAAGTTTTACAGCCAATCGTACAGGTGCAGTTAGCGTTGTAGGATTTTAAAAAGCCAGTGTAAGTCTAATACTCCACCAAACAGATTCCTTTGTAGTGAAATGGACCATTGGTATGAGTCATACTGAATCAGGTCAAGGTTCAGGTCCGGACCTGGACCTGATCCTCTGGACCTGAACCGGACCTGGATTTTCTGTACCGGTACCCACCCCTAGTAGCGAGTGTAACAAGCCCCGGTAGAAATCGGATGGTACCCAGGCTATGTACGATGTCGCCTTTTTTAATGTCAACCTCTGTTACATGTCAGTGCCGTATTCCTTAGTTCTCTTTGTTGACTCTGACTGTTATTATTTTATGTTTTATTGAGCAGAAGACCTATATATATATATATATATATATATATATATATATATATATATATATATATATATATATATATACA
>NC_049994.1:18001015-18017755 GCF_000003815.2 Branchiostoma floridae | reverse complement strand
CTACGGAGGATGATACTCAGGCTATCAGTCCTCGACTGCACACCATATTTTTTTATGATGGACTGTACTAACTTACATAGATTTGGGAATAAAACTTAGATAATACAAACTCAATAAGAACAGGCATTTTTAGTAAAAGGTTTTAAAAGATTTTAAAAACTACACAATTATCTACCCTTGCACATTTGTACAGTAGCAAACAAGAACAATATGCACCTCCTTCATTTCATTAACACTGGCCATGCAGGTTAGTTAGCCAACAATAGTTGAAACTATTTTCACTATAGTGCTTGATCAAACTAGAAGATATATATTTGTTGTGGCATATTTTCGTTTGCTGATACTCACCTCCAGTCATACATACTCTAAACAAGATATATCCCATATAAGTGCACAAAACATTATTTGTATCACGATGCTACAACTTAACAAGTGTTAGGAATTTACACAGTAAGAAAATAATTAATGCGTTAATTAACTTTGGACAAATGCCTTTTTGAAAACATCCAAAATTTAGTACCTTATTCTATGAGCACCTTTCAAGTCATTCTACAATACAATTCTAAACTAAGGACTGTCATCATTTTGAGGAGTTTAAAATAATCAAGCTAAGTTTCACATGCAGGACCACTTTACAAGTCCGTATGGCTTCTCTCAGTAAGAGTCTTACAATAATCAGTTCGGAAGCACCCTTAATTTCTGGAATAGCCGCACAGTGTTGATCTGTCACTTAGTCTGTATCCAGGCTTTCCGCAAAGTTCGTCCGTCATCGGTTTTTCTCTGATCACAACTCAGCCACATGACGTCCACATCGCAGACTAGTGACACTGATCACACTTGCTTTTCTTTCTACTGTGTTTTGTGAGTTGGTGGTCAAAAAACGATTTAGTATCTGTCCTGCTGGTCAATTGTTACCTCATTCTCCGGTATGGATTTTCATGTGTCCAGTCAGGTTAGATTTTCGAGCTGTCCTGAACCCGCACTTCTCACACATGAAGGGTTTCTCACCATCGTGTTTCGCTGCCATATGGATGGCCAAGGTGACTTTCTGTGCTACAGAATAGTCACACTGATCACACTTGTAAGGTTTTTCTCCGGTATGGGTTCTCATATGTCTGGTTAATGTAGCCTTTTGAAATGCCCTATATCCACACTCGACACAGATGTAGGGCTTCATATCGCTGTGTTTTGCTGCTATATGGTTGTCCACGCTGTATTTCGTTGCTGCAATAAAGTCACACTGGTCACATTTGAAGGGTTTCTCTCCTGTATGGGTTTTCATGTGTCGGGGTAAGTCAGACTTTCGAGCTGTCCTGAACCCACACTCCCCACACATGTAGGGTTTCTCGCCAGTATGTTTTCTTTGATGTTTGACCAAATCGGATTTCAATACTGTAGAATAGTCACACTGGTCACAATTGTGTTTTTGTCCGGTATGGGTTTTCATATGTAAAACCAATGTACACTTTAGAGCTGTCCTGTGCCCACACTGGTCACACATGTAGGGTTTCTCATCACTGTGTTTTGTTGCCATGTGGTACTCAAGTTGGTGTTTCCGTGCAGCAGAATAGTCACACTGGTCACACTTGTAAGGTTTCTCCCCTTTGTGTATTATCATATGTCGGGATAAGTCAGACTTTTTACCCGTACTATACCCACACTCCCCACACATGTAGGGTTTCTCACCAGCGGTGCTCACTCTGACGTTTCGCGCTGCCATCTGGTCTTCGGGTTTGCTTGTTGTGCTGCTGCAGGCGACCTGAGAAACCCTGGTAGGAGACCCATCATGTGTGGTGAGTGTGGGTACAGGACAGCTCGAAAGTCTAGGTCTCTCAAGAGTATGTTTTATTCGATGTTTGACAAAAGTCGACTTCTCTGCCGCAGAATAGTCACACTGGTTACACTTGTATGGTTTCTCTTCTGTATGAGTTCTCATGTGTAAAAACAATGTAGGCTCTAGAGCTGTCCTGTACTCACACTGGTCAAATAAGGGTTTCTTATCAGTGTGTTTCCTTGCCATATGAGATTCAAGTTGGGCTTTCCGTGCAGCAGAATAGTCACACCGGTCACACTTGTAGGGTTTTTCTCCTGTGTGCGTTCTCATATGTCGGGATAAGTCATTCTTTTTAACCGTCCTGAACCCACACTCCCCACACATGTAGGGTTTGTCGCCAGTGTGAGTTGCTAGATGACGGTCTAAGTTGGATTTCCATGATGTAGAAAAGTTACAATAGTCACACTTGTGGCGCTTTTCTCCTTTATGCTCAATAGCACTATTCAGATTAAAAGCAGTACGTACACTGAATTTTCCTGCTGCTGTTTGGTCTTCAGGTTTGCCTGCTTTGCTGTTGACGTCGTCCTGACAAGCACCGGTGGGAGACGCCCCATCATATGCAGTCTGATCTACTCCGGTGGGAGACCCATATCCTGGTGTTGACATATTTAGCCTGGTGAAGAGTTAAAGATATGACTACAGAAAGTCGTTCATCTTAAACTTAAAAGTGAAGGAAAAAAGGTTCCAACTTGAGTATATAACGTTACAGTCGCAACTTAATGCATACTTGGTATGTTTCATACCATTTGTATGTGTCATAGCAAACCGCAATGCTGCTTTACTTTCAAGGAGCTTACCAGAACGTTACAGCCAAGCTTCTTCGAACTTTTTTATCCATTACAAATGGTTGCACCCCCAAAATGAAGAAAATGTTTTGATAGCTGAAAATTATGAATGAATGGACGAATGGTTTATTGACAAAAACACAATAAAATGATGGAAAAATATAAATGAATAAACTGATGACTGGACTGTTGACAACAACACAACACAATGACTTTCAAATACCATACCATGGCAGCCAGACTGGATTGCACAAGCACCCTACTGTCAATCAGTGTACCATCTAAAACCCTACTAAAATGTAACTATCTGAACTGTAATAAAAAAAAATATATTCTCTGGTGTGCATACATTGTACCCCTACAAACGTACAGAGATGCTACGCACGCTCGCACTTACGTATGCAGGTACGTTTGGATTCGCCCCCCTCCCCCTTCATTTCCACCATATTCGCATCGGGCAAAGGCCTAAAGATTACCACATTACTGCGGTCTTTATTACTAAAAATGATCTGAAACTCTTACACTCAATAGAAACTAACTCAGTTTTTCGCTGTTAAGTCGTACCTGCTTTCTATAATGCTTTTCCCCTCACTAATTCGGCCTCGAGCAGCTTTCTTCTTCCGTCGTAAGAAGGGGTCAGAGGTGAATGTACAATGGGTTAAAGGTGAGTTTTCGATCCTGATTACCCAGATTACTTTGACCTCCGCCAACACGTTACAAGTGACAGGGTTATATCAACACGTTACTAGTGGCAGGGTTTGTGTTATTTAAATTTAAGTTTGTCGGTTTAAACACCTGACGCACATTATAATTATGATTTAATTAAGGGTTAATGACCTGTCCCGAGGTGTATATGGTGTCATAACGCCTGGTCCTTTGCTATAACCACCGAATAAAACCGCAGAGTGAGGTGGTTATAAATTACGAGGAGGCATGACCCTGATGCCGACGAAGAAATGGCAGAGTTCCCCCCTTCCCGTGAGGGTCATGCCTCCTCGTAATTTAGAGGTCGCAGACTCGTCGTCCGATCGATTTTCGCTACATGTGAGGGGGGGTATTATGGCACCATATACCGACGAACAGGCGAGTCATTAACGTTATTATCATATAGCCTACCCAAACTAACCCATTTAAGCGACAAATTCCTTTATAATACATACACCCTTTATTTAGTACATTCTATAAATTTGAATTTTAAGTTAATATTTTTTTTTTTATTCTAGATCAAAACTTTTTATTTCAAGATGGTAAAGGTTTTTTTAGAGCAACAAATAAGTGTAGTAATGACACGAAAGAAAAAGAACAACAAAACTAATTATCAGTGTAAACAGGAGCCACCATTCCCCCCTTGCAGTCTGTACTTATTCCCTCTGCTCTGGCATATGTTTCGCTCCTTTTGATTGGCCAATGCCTGCATATCCCTGTGTCGCTCCTTCTGATTCTTTCTTAACATTGAATCTGTACGTCTGTCATTTGGGTGACATGACAAGAGATTATGCACTAAAATAATTTACGCAAATGGGGAAATTATTTGCATAATTGATGACAAACACAATTAATACACCAAATTACTTTATTCTACTTCCATACTGCTGTAAGAACAAGTGAAATCACACGGTCTAATGAACTATATGATTCAATAACAGAGGGTCCCAATACTCTAAAAATCAAGCGTTTTAAAGGGTTAGCACCTTGATAAACTAGGACATTGGCAACATCATTGCTTGTTTTGCAAACATGGAGGATTATTTACAGCAAATAAAAGTAGGCGTCTGGAATGACAATGCTGGCAAAACCAGAAAATATTAGCATCATAATTTTAGAACACTGTAAGGCCACACCAATTTAATTCCTTGGTTCACGGATTCGCTCGCTCCTATTTTTTTGCAAAAAAAAATAAAAATAAAAATTACCACCCAGCAAATTTTCACCATTAATGAAACCATTCACCAACTTTCTGGTGTAGCGAATTGGCCTTTATATTATAAGCTCCTTAAAGTGTGGATACGGGTGCTGTTACTGTATAATAATAGTGTTTTTATACTTTTTTCAAGCTGAAAAATTTTTTCTTTATGTTTTGGATTAGCCGTTACCTTTACCCCAACCATTATACAATTTTTATTTTTATTTCGCCCTTTCGCCCCATATTTTTTATGAAAAAATCTGTGAACCAAGAAATTAAATTGGTGTGGCCTAAGATAAGAAACAGACATACATCGAATTCAAACTGCTTGCTTGAGAGTAACGCCTTTCCCTTTTGTTTCGCACAACTGGTAAGCGGCCTTAAACACACCAGTTTTGTACAGTAACTACAAGCTTCGTAACTGCGGATGACTGTAAGGTTTGATCCACCCATGTCACAGCGGGATAAACCCCTACCCTATTTGATAAGTTGGGTTCTTTAAGGTGCTCAAAGTTTCTCTTAAACCACTACCTCCATATATTTCGTGCTATCTGCTATCCAAAAGGATGGCAGTAACCGAGCTAGGTGTTCATAGTATTGCCTAGCCTCAGTTGCAGTCTATGAATGGGGCTGTTTTTTTATGGGGGGGGGGGGGGGGGGGAGAGGGGCGTTGGTTTGCGATTTTCAATGTTGGCTATGTTCTCTTATAAGAAGAAAGGGAGTTTGCCGTGGAAAGGAGTTTGCCCCGTCTCAACCTTTCCCCGCCGGGCATAAGAGAACCTAACCAATGCTGAATATCAGAAACTAACGCCCCCCTCCCCTCCCCCAATAAAACAACTGCCTAGTTTGTAGACTGTAACGGAGGCTATGTAGTGCCACCTTTTCATGAGTCTTTCGGTGTTGCGGTCTTACTTGAAACAGGCACTGCCAAAATCCACATGAGTCCACATGCAGAGTTGTTAGTTGCTTCGGTGTGGATTGTCTTGTGTTTTGGTAGGTGAGATTTGTGAACTGTAGCAAAGTCGCACAAGTCACACTTGAAGGGTTTTACATCGGTATGTTTTCATCGGTATGGATTTGTATAAGTGAGACTTCCTGGATGTTCTGTATCCACACTCCCCACACATGTAGTTTTTTTCTCCTATATGGATTCTCATATGACAGGATAAGCCAAACTTACACCGTGTCCTGTACCCACACTCCGCACACATGTAGGGTTCCTCATTCATGAGTCATTGCTGTGTTCTGATGCTATATGGTCATTTTATATGGTCGACTTCGGTGATGCAGAATAGTCACACTGTCATAGTTGTAGGAGTTTCCCCCAAGAGGGTTCTAATGTGTTCCGAATCAGACAAGGCAGAATTTTTTGTTTTCTTGTGACACATGTTACGTGTCTCACTACTATGTTTTGCAGCTATATGCTTGTCTAAATTGCATTTCCGCGCAGCAGAATAGTCACACTGGTCACACTTGTAGGGTTTTTCTCCTGTATGGGTTTTCATGTGTCCAGATAAATGAGCCTTCTGAGCAGCCCTGTATCCACACTCCCCACACATGTAGGGTTTCTCACCGGTATGGGTTCTCATATGATCACACAAGGTTGACCTTTGAGCTGTCCTGTACCCACACTCCCCACACATGTAGGGTTTCTCACCACTGTGTTTTGCTTTATGGTCATCTAAGGTAGATTTCCGTGATGCAGAATAGTCGCACTGGTCACACTTGTAGGGTCTTTCACCTGTATGGATTCTCATATGTTTAGATAGTTGAGACTTTGTAACTGCTCTGTACCCACACTCCCCACACATATAGGGTTTCTTGCTCGCGTGTTTTGCTTCCTGTTGCTTCAAGCTGGTCCAATCTTCAGTATGGAGGCTCATATGTACAGAAAAGTTAGTCTTGCGTGATGTGCTGTATCCACACTCCCCACACGTGAAGGTTTTCTCAACAGCGGTTTTCATGTTGACCGTTTGTGCTGCTGTCTGGTCCTCAGCATTGTTGCAGTCCACCTGGGGAACCCCGGTGAGAGACCCATCATGGCAGTTCTGCTCTACTCTGGTGGGAGACCCATGTCCTGCCGTCGCCATGTCCAACCTTATGGGAAAATAAAAAATAATAATTTTAAGTCATTGATCATGATACTGAAAATCTATACTATAGTTTGCTCTATTTTGAGTTATCATTTTATCTGGTTATACAATTAAAAATGCAACCTACTAGTAATCTAGAAAATGTTGTTTTACTCAAAAGTCAAATGTCACAATTTTGTTGGAGAAAATTGCTACACTAAGTATCGTTTTGATCTTTTTACATACATTAAAATGACTAAATTCTACTGCAAGATGAAGAGAAATGTTTTCATCACCAATCAATATAGTCAAATGTAAGTTCAACATTATGTGTTCAAGGGTCAAAGGTGCTTGGAAGTCAGTATCAGCCCCCATCTCTAAGCACCTTTGACCCTTTGCTGACATCACACTTCCGGTCTGAATGTGTGACATAGGCTTTGGGCCATTACAACTTGAAAAGGATCAGAGGACTGATCGAAAGCTTGATGGTAAGGGCTTTATTTTTGTGTACGGTTATAAAGTTTTAAATGGTATTTTATCTCATCAATATTCTAGTAAACAACTACAGGGCGCGAAATACCACCTGCATATACGTGTTTGTGCAGGTAAAATTGGAGCTGTGCAGGTATTTCTGGTGTCTACCTGCACCTAACCTGCACTGGTCCATGTACTGGGTTTTATCACCTATCAAGTATAAAAGAGCAATATATGTATAACAATAGCAAATGGTTCCTAAACAGTTCTAGTATGATCCATAAATACTTCCTAAAGTGTGTGCAGCTAAAGTTTGTCTGGTGCAGGTAATGTTCAGTGTTACCTGCATCAGTGCAGGTATGCAGAAAAAAGTATTTCGAGCCCTGAATGAATAAGGCCTGTCCTACATCACTCTTCGTTGCCCCTGATGGCGTCATTAGGGAGTTCTAGTACTTAAGATGAAGATAAAACGCACAAGTAGGTGATGTCATTGCCAAGTAAAGTCTATTTCTTCAACTTCCATTGATGAGTTTACATAACAGTTTCACTAGTAACTAGTCTTTTCAGTCTAGGAGGTGTTTCCAATTTTTTTTTTTTATATATTCTAACATCTTACAATCAATGTGACATTTTAATATCATCCCAGTCTCTCAAAAAGGTCACTTTGCTTGAAGCATGACGCACATATAGCTGAGCTGGCGAGGAACTGCACGAATGTTTGGATTCGCCCCCCTCCCCCTTCAATTCTACCGTACTCGTTTACAAACCCTATACATTATCGCCTTACTGTGGATTTTCTTCCACAGAAATATCCTCAAACTCTTACACTCGATATAGAAATACTCGGTTGCTCGCTGTTTAGCCTTACCTGTTTTCTACGATGGTTTTTCTCCTCGCGTAAACCGGGACTCGGGCAGTTTTTCCTTTCCGTCGTATCAGGGGTCAGAGGTAAATATGTTCTAGGTTAAAGGTCAACATGCTTTCCTGTTTATCCAAATCATTTTAGTGGCTACTGCCTGCACGTTAAGGGGTTTCTTCTTCTATACTAATGCTCAGTCCATGTGTCCGGGATTATAAGCAGTGTGAATGGTGTAACAAAAGTGCGAAAAAATAAACAAAGGTAAAATTATAAACAACACCGAGGAACATAATAAACAACTGATTTGTGCGTGCAAGAGACAAGAAAAGTGAATATATTTGGTTAGGCCATAGCAAGTAAATTTTATGGATGACATCCGCGCGCTCATTAATTTTCGCCTGATTTCAGAAAAAAAAACAAGATTTTATTTCTTCTTCAGGGATGGTAGACCAAAATGGGTAAATGGGTTGTGTTGTAAACAAATAATTGTATATAGAATTAACACTAGATAGGTAGCATTGACTGTAGTTGCAGAGGTGAAACTTGCTGGATTGTTGCAAGTGTGGCACCAATATTGAAGTCATGAGTGTAGTTGCCAAACATGGTTAGTGATACCAGTCTACCACACTAGTGTCACTTTTATTACACAAGTGCATTTCTTGAATACAGGAATGAATGATCATGAATGCCTTGTTGGTTGTGATGCCATATTTTGTCACTTCAATTCTGTTACAACGTTTATGGTGTCTATTTTGAAAATTTGTCATCTTATTTTTTTTTACCCGTCTTGTTTTTTTTTCGCCCTATCTCATTATTTTTGCAGTTTGCAGAGGATGTCATCCATAAAATTTACTTGCTGTGGCCAAAGTATTCTTGACAGATTCAAGACCGTGAGGGGCGACTAATTATATAAATGCCCTCCCCTATTAAGACCAAATGACCTGACATTTGGTGTGAAGGTGTATAGGGCATGTGCCCATAGTACGTTATTTTCGATTCTGGCTTACATTACATGAAATTGACTTTTGGGATTTTTGCCATTTTTAGACTAAAAATGTATAGTTATGGCTCCTGTACCTTTGTATGAAAACCAAATGACCTGAAATTTGGTATGAGGGTGTGTACGGTATGTGCCCACAGAAAAACATTCACACTTATGGTGTGCATTACTTAAAATTGTTAAATTTGGGATTTTTTTGCCATATTTGACCAAAAATGCATATTTTTACTTCCTATGTCATGAGATACCCAACTGATCTGGAATTTGGTATAGAGGTAGCTTTAGCAATAGGAATGGGAAATTGGTCACATAGACCAGTCCATTTTACATAGGTAGGGGTGTTCTGGAAGAGTCCATTCTTGTTGTTCCTGGGTAAAAACTTTCAACAATCTAACTTTTGAAATCAGTTCCGCTGTCTAAAAGGGAATTTCTCACCGCTAAAAACTCGCGTCCATGCAGCTGTTCATTTTTTGGCTTGGATCTCTTTAACCCACTAGGAGTAATCAAGGAGGTTAAAAAAATCCGATTTTTTTAAACCTCCTTGGAGTAATACAGGAACGAGTCCTTAAGAGGATTCGTTACACTAAAACGCCAGCGTTTTTCAACATTAAGTCAATGAGAACTATCACATTTACATTGGAAACAATATTGCTTCTTTCACAAACATAACGAAATATTTACAACAAATAAATATGCAGATGTCTAGAATGCGAATACAAGCGAAACCAGAAAAATATCAGTATCAAAAAGTTAGTTAAGTTTCGTTTAAATCTCACAAAAATGTAAGATCAGAATCACCAACCACGAGAATCAATTCCAACCTCCTTAAGGGTAACACCATTTGCTTTGTTTCGTACAACAAATCCAGAACATTCAGAAAGTGGCTTCCACCAACCCGTAGCCTGGTATCCAGCCGTAATAAAGCTCCCGAGTCTCTTCTCTCCTCTTGAGACTCGGGAGCTATATTACGGCTGGATACCAGGCTACCAACCCGAGGTGAAACCAGTGGGCGACTCACCAGATCACAAAGCAAATTGACCACTATCAGTGCCAGAACGGAGCGGTATAAAAACAGTACAATTCCGCTCATCGTCCGAATACTAAACTCATAAACTGCGTTTTTTATACCTTATCTGTTGATTTTATCGCTCAATCCAACATAGGTATATTTTAAATATTTTAACACGCTTGACATATGTGTCCCTGTTAAGTTTGTTAGGGTAACGTGAGGTAAATACAAGAGCAATTCAGAACCTAGTGTTATCACGCTGCCAATCTGTACATGTCATGAACCAAATAAACCATTATTCAAAACATAAACTGTCAGATAAACCGGCCTTAAACCCACCAGTATTGCACAGTAAATACAAACTGTTTAATCCGGAACAAGATTTGATCCACTCACACCTGGATGAAACTCCAAGTGTGGTGGATTTTTTCTCTCTACAACACGCAAGTAGTGGTGCGTACCTAAACTCATATTCAGGTTCAGGTCCGGATTCAAGTCCAGCAGTTCAGGTTCAGGTTCGGACTTTAAGTCCGGACCTGAACCCATCATTGCATATTATGTGCACTAGAATTTTTTTTTTTTGAGGGGGAGGGGGGATGGTGCATATAAAATTGCATGTTATGAATTGAAATACAATGTAAAAAATACATGAAAATTATATACAGCCAGTGTAAACACGAAACGTTTTTGGTCTCAGTGCAAATTTCACTGTCTATGGAAGGTTTTAAATGGTTTAGAACAAAAAAAAAGGAATATAAGTGACAGATTGCTTTTTGCAAGTCCGGACTTGGCTCCGGACATTTAGTTTTTTTTTTTAAAACATTTTAGGTCCAATTCCAAGTCCGGGCTTTAGGTACGCACCACTACACGCAAGTGGTGATACCTTCAATGTACTATCATGTCATGACTCCATATCTATCCACCTAGGTCAATACATTTATCACGTCATGCACGAAAGAAACTGTACCAGTCCTGAATAACTTTTGACAAATATTATGTCGCTAGTAGCATAGATATATTCAATCTGATGTATGTTATAGTTCCCTTTATTACCTACTGTTTAATCCACTAGTATTGTAGTTACTGAAATTGTTATAATATAACGTTAATGTGTAGTATTCAAGTGACTGTACCTTTTGTTGTATATACATTGTCACACATTGTCTCTGATGCAAATGTTGCGCAATGAACCATCTATCTATCTATCTATCTCTCCATCTATCTATCTATCTATCATCGGACTGGACATAAGTGACCTTGTACTCGTCTACATCGGTTTCGTGCGGCCTCTTCTTGAGTACACTTGTTTCATCTGGCACCCCGGACTTACCAGAGTTTTATCATCGAAAGTCGAACGCGTGCAGAAGAGGGCTCTGAGAATTATACTCGGACGGGAGTACGTCACTTACGACAGTGCACTGAACAGTTCGGGTCTTTGTCGACCCTACGGTTTGCACGAACTCTTGTCAACTCTGAAAGATTCAGTTATTGGCTTCCATCTAGACGAGGGGATACCATGGATGATAGGTCTCTAAGAAACAAAGACAAACTCTCTCACTTACGGTGTAGAACTGCTCGTTTCGCTAATAGCACATTACCGTACTGTGTAAAGCTTCTGAACCAAGACGGGTAATTTGTGAATAGTAGCGAATCTTTCTTTGTGTAAGAACTGACCAGTTATTGTAAACAGTAGATCTTATGTTGTTACTCGATCATTTTAAATGTGTTAACTTAAGTTAGAGGTTGAAATACTGACTGTGAAAAAACGACAATTCAGCCTTTTGTAAATGTGCTGCAAATGTTTTTATTGTCAATGGCAATAATAAAACATTTCTCTCTATATCCATCTATCTATCCATCTATCTTTCTATCTTTCTATCTATCTATCTATCTATCTATCTATCTATCCATCCATCCATCCATCCATCCATCCATCCATCCATCTATCTATCTATCTATCTTTAACTCACTTGAAGTGTGTCTATCCTAAACCTCAAGTCATGCAGCTTTTGCGTGCTATCTGAGAGGACGTCTGTAACCGATCAGTGTGAGACAATAGCTATAAAGTGTCTTTGCCATCTGTTCATGAGTCTTTCTGGGCTGCTGTTTTGCTTCCGTCCACTTGCATGTTTTTGCCTCTTCAGTGTGTTTTTTTATATGTTTTGTAAGGTTAGAGATGCATACTGTAGAATAGTCACACTGGTCACACTTAAAGGGTTTTTCACCTGTATGGATTCTCATGTGTAATAATAATGATGATGTTGATGGATTCTCATGTGTTCGTCCCAGGAAAACTTTTCAGCTGTCCTGAACGCACACTCCCCACACATGTAGTGCTTCTCGTGTTTTACTTTATGGACTTTTAAGTTGGATTTCTGTGCAGCTGAATAGTCACACTGATCACACTTGAAGGGCTTTTCTCCTGTATGGGTTCTCATGTGTAGGGATAAGTCAGACTTTTGAGTTGTCCTGTACCCGCACTTTCCGCACATGTAGGGTTTGTCACTACTGTGTTTTGCTGCTTGATGGCTCACCAAATTGACTTTTTGTGCTGCAGAATAGTCACACTGATCACACTTGTAGGGTTTTTCTCCCGTATGGGTTCTCGTGTGTTGGGATAAGTAAGACTTTCTTGTTGTCCTGTACCCACACTCCCTACACATGTAGGGTTTCTCACTACTGTGTTTTGCTGCTTGATGGCTCACCAATTTGACTTTTTGTGCTGCAGAATAGTCACACTGGTCACACTTGTACGGCTTTTCCCCTGTGTGGGTTCTCATGTGTTGGGATAAGTCAGACTTATGAGCTGTCCGGTACCCACACTCCCCACACATGTAGGGTTTCTCACCACTGTGATTTTCTTTATGGTAATCTAAGGTGGATCTGCTTGCTGCAGAATAGTCACACTGGTCACACTTGTATGGTTTTTCTCCTGTATGGATTTTCATATGTCTGGATAAGGCAGACTTTTGAACTGCCCTATATCCACACTCACCGCACATGTAGGGTTTCTCACTAATGTGTTTTGCTGCTTGATGGCTCACCAAATTGACTTTTTGTGCTGCAGAATAGTCACACTGATCACACTTGTAGGGTTTTTCTTCTGTATGGGTTCTCATGTGTTGGGATAAGTAAGACTTTCTCGTTGTCCTGTACCCACACTCCCTACACATGTAGGGTTTCTCACTACTGTGTTTTGCTGCTTGGTGGTTCACCAAATTGACTTTTTGAGCTGCAGAATAGTCACACTGATCACACTTGTAGGGTTTTTCTCCTGTATGGGTTCTCATGTGTTGGAATAAGTAGGACTTTCTTGTTGTCCTGTACCCACACTCCCTACACATGTAGGGTTTCTCATTGGCGTTTTGTGCTGGCACCTGGGCATCAGCATTGCCTGTTTTGCTGTCACAGTCCACCTGGGGAACCCCGATGAGAGACCCATCATAGCAGTTCTGCTCTACTACAGTGGGAGACCCATGTCCAGCTGTTGCCATGGTCACCCTGATGTGAAAATGAATATATACACATATATATATATACTTTTAAAGTCATTAATCATGATACAAAAAATCTAGACCATTTTGAGTTCTATCTTCATCAGTTTATACAATGCAAAACGACAATTTTGCTCTTTTTCGTAATTAAAGGAAATGTTGTTTTACAACTTTGTTAGCCAGGCTAAAACTGCAAGAAAGGTGTTCTTCTGATCTTGTCGCAACTTTAACATTAATCTTTAAGCTTATTCTATTCAACAGTATTAACAATGAATAACGCCCTCCCATCCCCCTACTATGCGCCTGATGGGGTCATTTGGGGTCATGTGACCTGCTCTAGAAAAGCCCCCAGCAACTTCCAAGCACGTCACCAAATGAGACCAGGGCTCTAAATTCATTTGGGGGATTAGGTGCACTGGTGCACCCAACCAAGAAAATTGGGTGCACACACAAAAAATTGGATGCACCACATAGAATGAAGTACAATACCAGAATAACCTGTTCTTGAACAAGTACTATGACAGACATTTTATCATCTTCCTAACACATAGATATTAAGAATATGGTGTTTACTAGTATACTGCCATCTTTACTTACATAAGCCTATGAAAATATTTGGGTGCGCCCTGTGCACCCACAGAAAAGAATTGGGTGCACAGCTCAAAATATGGGTGCACCGGAGTGCACATGCGCCCAGTATTTCGAGCCCTTGAGACAACTCATTCCATACCGAACCATGTGTTACCCAGTGACAAGAGACCACGTGAAATGATAGACGTTAAACAAGTACAACAACTTAAGACGAAGATGAAGAATAAAACGCATAGATTAGATGATGTCAATTAAAACTATTTCGACAACTTCGATTGATTAGGTCAACATTCTCAATTTTTGCTCCACGCGCTCAGCACACACACCTACTAGTCACTGGTCACTGTTTTTCAGTCTAAGCGCTTCTATTTGTAATGTTTTGGTATCTAACAATAAATCTAACATCTTAATATCATTCCAGTCCCTCAAAAAAGACCACTGTACACTGTCTCACCAATAAGAAATGTTTCTTATATTTTCCTGCTAAAAGTTAGAAAATAGGCTAAAATACTCAAATTGGGCCTTCTGTGGCTTCGTCAATTAGGGTCATTGCCCTATAGGTGGCGAGGGGCCGCACGAATGTTTGGGTTTGCCCCCCTCCCCTTCATTTGCACTATACTCGTGTCAGAAAAACAACTATATTTGTATAAATAATGCCTTACTGTGGATTTACTTCCACATTAATAACCTCAAACACTTACACATCGACATTAAAATACTTGGCTGCTCGCTGTTCAGTCTTACCTGCTTTCTATGATGGTTTTAATCCTGACGTAAACCAAGGAGCTTTAACTTGCGTATTACTAATCCAGGACTTGTCGGACAGGTTTCCTTTCCGTTGTATCAGGAGTCAAGGGTAAATTTCATAGGTCAAAAGTGAATATGTTCTTCTGATTATCCAAATCATGTAAGTGGCGACTGCCAACACGTTAAGATGTTTCCTCTTCTTTTTATAGGGCCTTCACACTGAAACCGAATCAGCAGGAATCAGACAGAAATGAAGAATTTGCAAATTCGTGCCACATTGGGCGGAAATTATAACTGGACCTAATATCTCTTTACACAATTGGCGAAATGAGCCGGAATGCCATCTGAATGAAAATTCTTGTATATTCCTGAGTATTCGTAATACATTCTAGAAATTTCTCTATCGTTTGCAATTTTAGTTTTATTCTATATGGTTTGCATTTTCTTGGATCCCTATCACCGATAAGAGCGTGGGAATAAAAAAAACTAAAACAAATTGTAGTTGTATTTCTGTTTGTTTATTTACACCAAAAATGATAATATGTACAGAGAAACATCTAGAAGAAAACAAGAAGAAGAAGAAAAACCTCCATGTCTTATGCTAATTTCCCCTATTTAAAACTTAACAAAAACATCATAATACTAATCAGGTACTTGTAGTAATAAACAGAAACGAATTAATTAACTAGATATTCGGATATTTGTAAAACTTACAACATATACAAACGTATCATAAGCCCTGCTGACAAAGATAAAGACAATACAGATTGCCGTGTCCCAAGTACATAATACATATTGTATATAAATGGTCTATTACGGCATCTACAGCGAGAGAAGACGAGTTCAATGACACAAAAAGACAAAACTTATTTCTAAAATCTACCCATTTAGTTTTCGCCCAAAGCACAAAAATTCTTACAATATAAGACCAAATAATAAATGTTATAACTATTGTTATGCACCGACAAATATAGCAATTTAGAGTTGCATAGATTGGTCCCATAGTCCCTTAAGAGATGCAAAATAATAACATAATAATGCGAATATTTGACGGACATGCAGCCGTTCTCTTATTGGTCGATTTTCTAATTTCCATGCTATCATTGGTTAGACCGATAATTATGATGGACAACCTTTTGTTTGCCTTATTGAACTCGTTATTGAACTCGTTTTAGATCTTTCATTGCTGCCGCGTGAGAAAGGTGTATGCCCGCCCTTCGGCGTAACACACCAGCCTGGAAGACATGCGGCGCGGCAGCAGCTGGTTATATTACACTTAACGAGCCGTCACACCTAACTTTTGCACATCTAGCTGCGAGTGTTCTTTAAACTATCCAGCGAAGAACCTACGAACCCTACCAACAAATATCCACTCTGCCAAAAAGTAGTTACTCAAGCAACTTGGTATGGTTTTGAAGCGGTCAGACGTTTCGGATAGAATCCACTATCCTTCGTCAGTGACACTGAAGTGATCTGGAAGAAACAGGTCTTTTATACTCTAACTATTTCAGATGTCCAATAGGAAACGTTGTAAGACAATTCAGACTGAAGACAATTTGGATTCCACTCTACGATTATTCCGGAGAAATACGACTTTTCGAACACATGAATCTAAGGTTGGTAATCCTGGTACTTAAAGGCATAACTATTTTTTGTTCTTTTTTTTAGTTTTTTTTTTAAAGAATACTCTGGCACTGTTATTTTTTTCTCCTGTATGGATTCTCATATATCGAGTTATGTCAAAATTTCGAGCTGACCTGAACCCATATTTCTTGGGGTTTCTAAATACTGTGTGCCGATGCCATATGCCTGTTCAAATTGCCTTTCTGTGTAGTGGAATACCTACACTGGTCACACTTGTAAGGTTTTTCTCCTGTATGGGTTCTCATGTGTCGGGTTAAGGTAAGTTTCAAAGCTGTCCTGAACCCACACTCTCCACACATGTAGGGTCTCTCACCAATGTGTTTTGCTG
>NC_049994.1:17998637-18000817 GCF_000003815.2 Branchiostoma floridae | reverse complement strand
GTACAGCAGAATAGTCGCACTGGTCACACTTGTAGGGTTTTCTCCAGTATGGGTTTCATATGTCTGGCTAACGTAGACGTTAGAGCTGCCCTGTACCCGCACTCCCCACACACGTAGGGTTTCTCACCTCTGTGTTTCGTTGCTATGTGTTTGTCCACATCGGATTTCTGTGTCCCGGAATAGTCACACTGGTCACACTTGTAGGGGTTTTCACCAGTATGGATTCTCATATGTACAGACAGTATATATTTCCGAGCCGCCCTGTACCCACACGCCCCACACATGAAGGGTTTCTCATCGCTGTGGAGTTTATATCCAGTATGGTGTTTTTCTCCTGTATGGGTTCTCATGTGTCGGGTTAAGTCAAGTTTCCAGGCTGTCCTATACCCACACTCTCCACACATGTAGGGCTTTTCGCCTGTATGGGTTCTCATATGTTCGGATAAGTGGGTCTTTCTAGCTGTTCTGTATCCACACTCCTCACATATGTAGGGTTTCTCACCACTGTGTCTTGCTCTCTGATGCTCATTTAGGGTGGATTTCCGTGCAGCAGAATAGTCACACTGGTCACACTTGTAGGGTCTTTCTCCAGTATGGGTTCTTATATGTACTACTAAGTCAGACTTCGTAGCCGTACCATATCCACACTCTGCACACATGAAGGATTTTTCTCCCTTATGGGTTTTCATATGCCGGGATAAGTGAGTCTTTATAGCTGTCCTGTAGTCACACTCCCCACATATGTAGGGCTTCTCACCGGTGTGTTGTGCTTTATGGACATTTAAGGTGCATTTCACTGCAGCAGAAAAGTCACACTGGTCACACTTGTAGGGTCTTTCTCCTGTATGGGTTCTCAGATGTTCGGATAAATGAGACTTCCGACTTGTCCTGAACCCACACTCCCCACACATGTAGGGCTTCGTATCGGCATTATTGTAGTTGACTTTTTGTTCTGCCATCTGATCGTCAGCATTGGTTGTTTTGCTTGCGCAGTCAACCTGAGAAACCCCAGTGAGTGACCCATGATGGCTGTTCTGTTCCACTCCGGTGGGAGACCCATGCCCTGCCGTTGCCATGTCTGATGATGAAATAAGATTGATAAAAGCTTATTATAAAATCATAGACACCAGTGATAAAATTGAGATTGAAGAAAACAAAACACTGATGGATAGATGGATGGATTTCCATTTCCATTTCCGTGCGGATCGACCCTACCCAGATAGACTTAGAAGTCTTCACCTCCCCACAATGGTATATAGAAGACTAAGAGGCGACTTAATAAACACCTTCAAATACACGAAAGGACTATACGACACTCCATGTTTAGTCCACATGTCTGCTGAAACAAGAACAAGAGGCCACCAGTTAAAATTAAAAAAATCCCTGGCGAAAACAAATACACGGCTTTACTCCTATACAAATCGGGTCGTCAGCTGGTGGAACAATCTCCCAGAGGAAGTAGTGATGGCACCAACTGTGAACGGTTTTAAAACAAGATTTGACAAACATATGAAAGACCATCCTGTCTTATACAACTACAGGGCACTGGACCATCCCCTAAGTCCGAAAATGTCAGTATCCTGAGTACCCCGAATTGAAGAGCAGGCCAAAATGGAGTGGATACTCCTACCGGACTGAAAAACTCTACTCTACTCTACTCTATACATTTCATCTTTTATACATAAACAAATCCAGATCCAGCATTAATAATAGGCGTACCTCGCTAAAGCCAGATTTCTTTAAAATTTTTACTGAATTGAAAACAACAACAACAACATTATAAAGCTCTATAAGCAATACTACCCACAAAGGAAAAGAAAATATTGTAGTTGTCAGCAAAGTTAATATACCTGACTAGTAGTGAGTACATATATTAGCTACTATGAGGGCCTGCATGGGGGGTCCCTACAACGATTTACGCTGAATTCAAAAGAACCTCCTACGTATTACGCTAAGTCACGGAAAGTAAATACGCTAAACTACAAATTACGTAGATAAGATGGTTTTCCTTTTTTTTTTCTTCTTCTTCTGTTTTTGAGGCTACCAACTTCAATTTGCTGAAGACTTTTGTAGCCTATATAGGAAAGTCGTGTAAAGTGCCTTTCCCCAGGGCACAAGATCGGTGACACGGCGGGGTTTGAACTCAGGACCTTCTGAACCTGAGTCAAACGTGCTGCCGA
>NC_049994.1:17988451-17998537 GCF_000003815.2 Branchiostoma floridae | reverse complement strand
AGCTTATGTTACTGTTTTAAGCCACCGGAGGAATCTTCTTAGAGATTATGCCGTTGGGTCCTGGCGGAATAAACTCTCTCACTGAGCTACCCGATCCGGTCTGGCCAGAGTTTGATTGATTGATCGAACCTTTGTTTATTCATGAAAGCTCAAATTTGCCTGCAGGCCGGCTTTCATTGAGGTCTTGAGGGAAGAGGCAAGGGTCAGACAAAGTGCATAACAAACATACAGTTTACATCGTTATAGAGTCCTTTAATATAAGTCCTATATAAGTCTATATACAGTCAAACCTGTCTATAGCGGCCACTCAAGGGACCGGACAAATTTGGCCACTATAGACAGGTGGCCTCTGTATAGAGGTGGCAACCTGTAGATAAAATACACAAGGGACCGACAAAAAGTGGCCACTATGGACAGGTGGCCCCTCTGTGGAGGTGGCCCCTAATACAGGTTTGACTGTACACAATTTTTTACATACATACAAAATACATGATAGAAAGTGCTACATAACTGTAGCTGTAGCACGTACGCTATCAGTATCACACAATATAACAGGCTCACTGTAACCTATGAGGTTAAAGAAAAGACTGTAACATTGTGTCAAATGATATTTTCCTTCGACACATGTCGGTCTTGTTTTATAGTAGATGTAACACCAGTTGGGACAGATTAAAGCATTAAATCAAAGACCAAGGAGGTTGCTAAGACGAACACACAAAAGATAAAAATTTAGGTCAACGAACAATAGAAATGTCCTTCGGTCCGTTTTAAAGGACATTCTTGTAGCGCATTTTCCGCCGCAGAGATTTTCAAAGCGGCCTACAATAGTACACATTAGCATCGTATTCGTGTGGTCAAATTTTCAAAGGTATTCATTCCACAACCTACATAGATACTCGCGATACTAATACTTACCTGCGTCTTTTTCACGTAAACCGGGATCACGACTGGTGCAGCCTTTGTCCTTCCGTTGTTGTTGTTGTTGTCTTGTTGTTGTTGTCTTGTTGTTGTTGTCTTCCGTCTGAGCGGGGATACTGGGGTCAAAGTTGACATTGTACGCCTGATTACCCATCAAACGTACATTTCATTTCGGATACCATTAGGTAGGGATTCCCTCTTTTGTCAAGGTTTTGTGATATCTAAATAGCTAATATCTATGATATCTAAATAGCTAATATTCGACTTTGCAGCCACATAGCCAGACTCCGTTGGACAAATTACTACGTCCCCTAAACGCATAATGGAATGCGCCAAATCCCTATACATGTTGCCTGGCATCCCTCAGTGGAAGAGTGGTTTCTTCCGTCAGGTCATAGGTCATGTTTGGTGTTGCACGTTGTAACGCAAGAGTTTACGTGTAGAAAATATAGCTCTGCGTTTGTTGTCTGTTTGATCTTAAGACGTTTTGTGTGAAGTTAAGAAGCATGTCCATGGACCTGACGTTCCTTGGCACGGCTTCGTGCTACCCTATGCCGAACAGAGGGGTTTCTTGCATCGTTTTTAAGTCAGGTAAAGTGGGACTGCACTGGTAGTGTTTTATGTTTGGGGGAGGGGGGTCTACACATGAGTAGAGAAGAGTCAGGGCTCGAAATATTTTTTTCTGAATACCTGCAATAACGTTACCTGCACTGGTGCAGGTAACACTGAAAGTTACCTGCACCAGACAAATTTTACCTGCACTACTCTGAATTTAGGAAGTATGGTTCATACTAAAATTATTCAGGAACCATAATTTGCTATATTTTTTCTTCTATACTTTATAGGTGGTAACTGTCAATGCAGCTAATAACAATCCACATACACCTACATCATATGACATTTATGACAGTACATGGACCAGTGCAGGTTAGGTGCAGGTAGACACCAGAAATGCCTGCACAGCTCCAATTTTACCTGCACTAATCTGCATTTGCAGGTAGTATTTCGAGCCCTGAGAGTAGAATTCTTCTGGCTCAGGTAGGAATTAATGTGAAGTAAAAGTGTTCAAATTGATTCTCTTTTTTTTTTTTTAGAACGTCATTCAATTTAGTCAGAGGAATCGGTTTCCATGTATTTTTGAGCTGGCAATTCAGAAGGTCCTGAATTCAAACCCTGCCGTGTCACTGATCTTGTACCCTTGGGAAAGGCACTTTACACGACTTTCCTCACTTGTCTTCACTCAAGTGAGTTGGAAGCCTCAAAATGAAAGAAGAAGAAGAATGCTCTCAGTCTAACACCCCATTCATTTTAATATCTAATTATTTCTAGCTATGACTGTGATCATAGGACTAAGGTTTCTACAGATATGAACCAAGGGAAAGAAACTGCCTATTTTTTAATCTCCAAGCAGATCCTACGGTGCCATAAGATAGTATTAAAGCTGGCCAAGGAGTGTAGCCGGCTAAGGGAGTCAAACGGGCACCTACGGGAAGTTTGATACCATAGATTACGCACCGTGGATCTGGTTGGAGATTAAATATTTGTGTCTTCTTCTGCTTTCTTTTGAAGCTACCAACTTCAACATACTGATGACTCTGTAGTGTATATCCTGATTCAGGGCTCGAAATACACTTTTCAGTCAACTTGCACCTGTGCAAGTTAAGCCAAAGGTAACTTGCACGAAAAGAAACTTTACTTGCACAACCCAAAATAGGGAACTGTTAACCCCTTATCTCCTCTTCTGAAAACTTGCAAATGTACATGAGTAAATGGGGATACATAAGGACCACATGTTTGGATATTTGTTTTTCCGTAGGGTATTCTATTTTTGGTTTGAAGTTGTACAAACAGTTTCATAAAAACTGTGAATTTAGGCTCAATTAAAGACAATTCAATGTCTACAACTCGATCAGATCCATAGATTTCTTCTGGACTCTTCGAGTGACATCCATCACAGTAACTATTTATTTACAGTGAAACCTGTCCGAGCAACCACCTGGCGCAGGCAACCACCTGCCGTCAGAGGACACTTTGAAACAGTCCCGTCCATTTTTACATGGTTAAGACCCCCTCCCAAGCAACCACCTGTCTTCCCCAACCGGCAACCACTTTTTACAGTCCCTAGGGGGCATTCAACCTGCCCATACCAACCAAAATTGATTGACAGCAGCTAGCATCCATCTTATATGCAGAATTATGTGGGCACAGTTACCCTGGACTTTGAGACTTCCAAGTTCTTTTCCTTATGTAACTGAATATCAGTCAAGCATGTAAACAATGTGCACCATGCAAAATGATTATCAGTCAGAATTTTGACATACTGGTAGAGAAATTGAAAGCACTTGTTTGGGCTGTTCAGGGAACAGACAACTACAAAACAAACCATGTTTGATTGTTACACAAACCCAGCTCTGATTGTTAAACAATGGTTTCTTGAAGTTTGTTTACATAACAGTATGGAGATTAAAAACTGTGAGCTTCTCTTATAGACTCATGTATGTTTCCTGGGAACTAACTGAAAGGTGTACATCATGCAAACCGTATCATTTATTATTTTTTCCGCCAACTAACCAACTTGTCGGGAGCAACCACCTGTCCTCAGCAACCATTTTTGCTCGGTCCCTTGAGTGGTTGCTCAGGACAGGTTTGACTGTATTTTATTTATTTGCCAATGATACAACTCATTACACGGATCTGCCTAGGCAGCTTTTGGGCTGGTAGCAGCAGATCCACAGAGATACAGACGAACATACATCATTGGTCGCGTGATTGCACATGTTCGCACATGTTTACACAGGACGGGGTTATACCGCCCCTTACGGGGTGACATACCCTTTCATATGCGCCAGGTCTCCCGTCCGGGTGAATGATGTAAATCCCCGTGAGTCGAAGCTAGGTACTCATTTTCACCTGAGTATGGTGAGGAAAGCCGTGTAAAGTGCCTTTCCCAAGGGCACAAGATCGGTAACACAGCAGGCGGATTCCAACCCGCAACCTCTTGGTCACGGGGCGAACACGGTCCCACTGCGCTACGCGGTCCCACGCAACTATTCTAAAGCATCTCCAGAACGAAGTGGTAGAACAACTCAATACAATACATATAACTGGAAAAACCAGTTGAACTAAGGAGCTTTTATCAGCTGATAAAAGCTCCTTGGTTGAACATATTAAAGTCACTAATTTGTATGCAAAAATAACTCATATGCAAATCAAGGTAAGACAACACCATAGGAATCATTAGCATTGTAGAGATGGAATTGTCTCAAAATATTGTTTACCTGGATGTCTAACCAAATTTAGAAATAACAAATTTAGGCTTTTTTTATTCAGTGTTATTTTCTTTTACCTTTCAATGACAGACAATATTCTTGGTGTGTGTAAGTTTTTTCTAATATCAGGTATTAGAGGACAAAAGTAACTTGCAGTGGTGCAAGTTTGGTCTAAACTTACTTGCACCACACCAATTTATTTGCACAAACTTGCATATGCATGTGGTATTTCGAGCCCTGTGATTGTAAGGTTTGATTCACGCACACAGGGGCATGCTGCTTCTCTTTTTTGAATGTGCTGGGCTCTTTGTAGTGTGTGGGTGTGGCCCTCCCTTCGCATGACAGAATTTGATCTTGTGCAATTTACGCCAACATAGATAGAGTTCTCCAAACGTTAACAAGTAGTGATCTAAGTCAAATTGTTGGCAAAATTCTCATAAAGATACTGGTGATAATCGCACAATGTTAACATTTGGAGACAAGCTGAGGCAAGTCTGAGAGTGCGGACATGCCCGTGCGCTCCCATCCATAAGAGTGGAGTACAGTCGGTGGCGCGTGACCAAATTCTCACAGGGTCTATATATATGGAGTGAGTTTACACGTGTGACATAGGACCTCCATTTGATGAGGGACGGCCCTATCTAAAGCAAGGTACTCATTTTCCCCTGAGTGAAGTGGGGAAAGTCTTGTGAAGTGCCTTTCCCAAGGGCACAAGATCGGTGCCACGGCAGGATTCAAACTCGACACCGCTCGGTCCTGAGCCAAACACGCTGCTAATTCTTATAAGTGGTCCCCTATAGGACTATGGTTTCTAGAGATATGAACGAAGGGAAAGAAACTTTTGCCTAAACAGGGTTAGACAAGTTTTCTAAATTTCACTTGTCCTATCGGGCAAGTACATAAAAAATTCACTTGCCCGAACCATTTTTTCACTTGTCTGGAATTCAAACAACATTTTTTCTGTGTGCTTTCACTACCAACATTGGAATTCTTTTATCATTGGCTCTATTTTTCTGTGTTTGCCAATGCTCGACACCATGACAGTGAAAAGTGACAAGTATATAAAAATCACGCCCATGGAAAAATCTTACTTGCCCAATCGGGCAAGTGGGGTAGGTCAAGCACTTGCTAGAACAGCACTTTCACTTGCCCTGGGCAATTGGGCTAGTGGACTTGTCCAACCCTGCTAAACCTTTTACTACATGTGTTTATTTTCCCCCATCTGCCCCCACAGACCGCCAGTGCTGGATGTTTGACTGTGGGGAGGGGAGTCAGACCCAGGTCATGAAAAGCAGCATCAAGGCAGCAAAAATCAACAAGATCTTCATCACGCACCTGCACGGAGACCACGTGAGTAACGTGTCTTTGTTTAGCTCTTGTTTGTTTGTTTGTTTATTATACACATAAAAAACAATAACAATAAAGGATAGTAATTTGAAGTGCATGGCTTATACATGCCCTTGTCGTCCTGGCCTGGGCACCATCCGGATAATACTGTAAATGTATTTAAGTTCGCGGGGATTTAATTTTGTGGTAGCTGGAAAAAGGACTTTTCGCGGTGGATTTAAGTTCGCGGTAACACCATAGACTGCAATCTAATATCATAATAGAAAAATGTTCGCGGTGGTTTTAAATTTGTGGTGAAGTGGTCACCGCGAAAACCGCGAACATTAATCTACCGCGAACATTTCTGCATTTACAGTAGTTTGCTCTGACATTCATTATACTATATACCAGGGATAAACAAGTCCACAAGTCCTATAGTCCCGGACAAGTGAAAGTGCCAATCGGGCAAGTGCATGTCCTTCTCCACTTGCCCGATCGGACAAGTTAGCTTTTCTCCATCGAGTGAGATTTTGATGTACTTGCTACATGTACTTTTCAAAGTCATGACATCAAGCATTGATTAACACAGAAAATAGAGCCAATAACAAAAATTCCATTGAAGGCCATGAATATACATAGAAAAATGTCATTTAGATTTCGGGCAAGTGAAAAGTTGGTTCGGGTAAGTAAATTTTTTAAGTACTTGCCCGATAGGACAAGTCAATTTTAGAAAACTTGTCCAACCCTGTATACAGTCGCTCCTCTGCTATTCCGTCTGGGAACTTGGACATCTCTAATGCCTAAAACTAGGTGTTGGAACTAACATGAGCCTCCAGAAGGGAATCAATTATATTATCTCTGTCCAGTGATTTAAAGCTGAATTTTGAAAGTTGTAGTTAAGTGGATCGATACTGGTATAGCATCTTATTATCTACCATACATGATTTTTACTGAGTGACATGTTATTCATTTCTTTTCCAGCTATTTGGCTTGCAAGGTAAGAAAGCACAACTGACACCCTTATCTCTGTGTAATAGTAATGCTACAATACAGTTTTTCCTGTCTTTGTTTAAAACTTTCAAAATTAAATCATTTTTGAACCTGTGCAGCGTGCCAAAAGCTCTGTAACTAAATCCTACATACCTGTAGTTGATTTTACATTTAGGTACACATGCCTTAAGACACAGTCATGAATGAATGAATGAATGAACTTTATCGCACGACATTTGTACATGGTACAATTGTAAGGCAACAGTAATAAGTCAATTAATACAATAATACTCGTCTAAGGTCTATAACAGTAACTACATACATGTATAGTATAGAAATGTGAACATAAATGGCATATTGACATAGTGTAATATACAAGTTAAACAAGTCGGTCTGTTACTGTACATGTGAGTGCAGGGAACAGCTTCTACAAATTTCTGATTTTGTACTGTCCCTCCCCAGGCTTCATGTGTACCCTGAGTCTTAACCTGGCAGAGCAGTCTTCTCAGCAGACGTCTCAGCAGACGTCTCAGCAGACGTCTCAGCAGGCGTCTCAGCAGACGTCTCAGCAGGCGTCTCAGCAGACGTCTCAGCAGACGTCTCAGAAGACGTCTCAGCAGACGTCTCAGAAGACGTCTCAGCAGATGTCTCAGCAGATGTCTCAGAAGACGTCTCAGAAGACGTCTCAGCAGACGTCTCAGCAGACGTCTCAGCAGACGTCTCAGCAGACGTCTCAGAAGACGTCTCAGCAGACATCTCAGCAGACGTCTCAGCAGACATCTCAGACCCCCTCTGTGGAGATCTACGGGCCCGTGGGCCTGCGGAGGTACCTCAGGGCGTGTCTGGAACTCTCAAGGTCGCCTATCAGCTTCTCGTACGTTGTGCACGAACTTGAACCTGTGGAGGAGCAGCTTCCAGGAGACTGGGAGGTAAGAAATGATATATGTTTGGTGATGAATGATGGTTTATCATGGTGATGAATGACTGAATAACCTGTCATTTGTGCTCTGAAGGGAAGATGAAAGATGGTTATTGGAACATTGGCTCTTGAAACATATGTGCTTATGAATAAAGAAGGAGACAGGGAGATGGAGAATGAGAGTAAGAGAGATATTGTGAGAGGGTGAGCGAGAGAGGGGAAGAGAGGGCTGGAGAGTTTGATAGAGACGAAAGGGAGAGAGAGATGGGGAGAAGGAGGGAGAGAGGGGAGGGAGAGGAAGGGGAAGAGAGTGATGGAGAGTGGGAGAGACAAAGGGAGAGAATGGGGAGAGAAGGAGGGAGAGAGAGATGGTGGGGAAGAGAGAAAGGGTGGGAGGGAAGTTGAGGCAGAGAGGGAGGATGAGAGAGTGAGAGGGAGTGACAGTGAGAGAGAGGGATAGAGTGAGGGAGGGAGTGACAGAGAGAGTGAGAAAGAGTTATTTATGCTGTTTTTTTGTCTCTTCAGGACTGGCACCCAGAACACACCAGCTGTGGACCGCTCCATCCTGGTGAGGGGGAGGGCAGGACCATTCGGAGGGACGAGACAGGAGCCTGGCATCTGTAAGTAATCGCCCAAATACGGGACCTCCATTTAACGTCCTATTCAATGGAGGACCCTAACTGAAGCTAGGTACTCATTTTGACCCGAGTGTTTATTGTTTATAATTTATTGATTCCTTTAGTTGTTGATAGCTTATCACAGTCTGCAACATCTACTCTTCCAGGAGTAATAATTATGCATAACACTTGGACATGTAACATACACAAAATATAACATCATTTCGTTACATGTCATTCAGAATGTCATTTTAAAAAACCGCATGTGCCTTATCAAAGTTATCATGTACCTCATGTGCCATTAGCTGAGCTTCATTAGCTGCTGCCTAAACATTTTGGATGTACTCACAGTTAGTAACTCATGAAACTCAGTGAAGTGAGGAAAGTCGTGTGAAGTGACTCTTTCCCAATTAGCAAGGGCACACAATTGGCTCAGTCAGTGGTTTTGAACCCAGGACCTTTGAGGGTTAGGCCAAACAACTTACCAACTTCACCGAACAGTGCCACCAAATGGGACTCCTAGCCACTTTCTACGATGAATAACTGCATTACAACTTCTTGATGTGATTCTCATTAAATGATGATTATATGAGGAGCAAGGGGCAACACTTGGCCTCCATATGTAAGCTGATACAGTCAAACCCGTCTAAAGCTTCGGTCCCAATTCCCAACCCGGGGCTCGGCCCGTTAGCTTTCAGAAACTAAAAATATTATATAAAAGGCAACAAAACACAAAGAACGTAAAAAAAATTACAAATGACCTAATTTGTGTATACTCCTTGATAAATACTTTTTTTCTTATTTTCCACAAACAGCCCATCCGGGCTCCGGTTTGAAAATGGGACCTAAGTCTTAGCGACTACTCATCGGGGGAATGGCCAAATATGGCCACTGTGGACAGTGACCACTATACAGAGAATGCTGTTAGATTATGCACAAGCTATAAGTGGTAAATGTAAATGTGCACATTTTTAATGCAATCGATTTTTCTTGCAGATTTGAGGACAGCAGGTTTGTTGTGAAGGCTGGAGCGATCTACCACAGAATCCCCTGCTTTGGGTTCGTCATACAGGAGAAGACTTTACCAGGCAAGTAAGTCTGCATATTCAATTCAATTCTTTACCAACAAAAATGTTACTTGTTATATAGACTTTTCATTGATGCCATGTTCATCATAATTTGAATCCCTCAGTGGCTGTGTTGGTGGGCAATTGAATCAAGCAACAGCATATTTACGTGCTTTACAATTACACACTCAGTAATACAACATGACCTTTGACTTTATTCAGATCCACTTTTAGCTATTACAACAGTATGTTGCCAGCTATTCTTCCAGTGGTCTACATAAAATACATTAATACACGCACAACATTACATACATACAAAACATAATATGTACATTGCAAACTATACAACTGAGAGGAAAACAAGTTCATTTAGTAACTGTGTTCCAGTGGCAAGCCATTCGGTAAAGGAAGTGCTTCCTTTCTGCATTGGTCCTAGGTTTTGACAGTTTGATGCAGTTTGTTGTTGTTGACCGTGTTTGGTACCGACTGTTGGTTGACTGGAATGTGAGTTGGTTGTACAGTGGTTTTGGTAGTCCTGTGTTCACTGTCTTGCAGAATGTGGTAAAACTTCTTTGTTGTATTCTTTCCTTTACTGGTGACCAACCCAAGATGTGTAACCTTGTTGCACTGCCCGTCTTGTTACCTCCAAGGGCAAACCTTGCTGCTCTGTTTTGTACCACTTGGAGACGTTTGATGTTCTTGGCTGTTGTGTTTCCCCACACTGGAGAACAATAATCCAAGTGAGAGAGTACCAGGGTTTGTGCCAGGTCCTTCCTTATCCTAGGAGGTAGTTTGTTTCTTATCCTGATGATGCAGATGATGTCAAAAGACCAGCCTCTATACACATTTGTAACTCTTTTTTTCAATAACAATTTACTACACTCAACCTCTCGGTCATGGGCCGAAGAAACTACCACTGCGCTACACGGTCCCACAATCAACTACGCTCAAACTTGGTGTGACCAACCATATCTACATGT
>NC_049994.1:17877925-17985946 GCF_000003815.2 Branchiostoma floridae | reverse complement strand
GTAGTTGAGATAGCTTTTCCAAGAACAGATTTGACTAGACAATGATAATGAACTTCATGTTCCAGACTGGACGCTGCTAAGCTAAAGGAGTTGGGAGTGCCTCCTGGTCCGCTCTACTCCAGGATCAAACAGGGGATAGTCTTTACACCAATTCATCATCTAGCTAAGATATGTAGTTGAGATAGCTTTTCCAATGAACAGATATGACTAGACAATGATAATGAACTTCATGTTCCAGACTGGATGCTGCTAAGCTGAAGGAGTTGGGAGTGTCTCCTAGTCCGCTGTACTCCAGGATCAATCAGGGGATAGTCTTTACACCAATTCAACATCTAGCTAAGATATGTAGTTGAGATATATCTTTTCCAAAGAACAGATTTGACTACAAGTAGACAATGATAATGAACTTCATGTTCCAGACTGGATGCTGCTAAGCTGAAGGAGTTGGGAGTGCCTCCTGGTCCGCTCTACTCCAGGATCAAACAGGGGGAGACTGTTACACTGGACAATGGGCAGGTTGTATCCTTACAGAGGCATGCATATAGTGAAAATACATGTGTGATGTACACTAGGGGTAGTTACCGGTACAGAAAATTCAGGTACAGGTATGGTTCAGGTCCAGAGGATTAGGTGCAGGTCCGGACCTGAACCTGGACCTACATGTAATTGTATGTGAGAACTTGTGAATGGGCGATACTAGCCTGACTAAATTGTGCTCTTAAAGGCCAGCCTGTAACTTGCCATATTGATCCAAGCCACAGTGAGCAAGAGATTGACTGTGTAAACACAGGCTAGTTTTGCAGAAGGGAAAGGAGTTTTTGCTGTGATTTAACTTTTTTTAACTAAGTGTGAAATAGACATATTTGCAGTGACAGGAACTGTGACCATGAAACCACCGTGAACATGTCAAGAATCACAGTAATATGTAAGAATTAAAACTCCTTTCATAAAATCCTTGTTTTATTGAGTGGTATTTTTACTTTCTTGTGAATCGTTTCCTTAGCTAATTCATTTCTAAGATTGATCCCAAGGATGTGGTAGGACCGAGTCGACCTGGAAGAAAAGTGGGTAAGTTGCTCGTCTTAATCTTAATCGACATAGATTTATGGCTTAGAAGTTAGATCAATGCTTTTACTTACCTGTGCAATGGCCAAGTATAGAATAGAGAGTTTGATCCCTGGCCATTGAGTCATGCCAAAACGGTAAATGCTGTTTTCTCTGCTTAGCACTTAGCATTTTGGAAAAGTATGGTATCTGAACACACACACAGCACTACCAGTGGACTAGTCCCATGCAGCTATAGTGATTGTGAAAAATTATGTGGCCCGGGGGTATTGAAAACAGAGACGGTAGCTGCCCTATGCACCATCTTGTGCAGGAATTCCATAGAAATGATATAAGATTCTGCATTACAGGTTGATGACGTTTAATTGTCTAAAATTGACATGGATTACTTCATGTCTAACTTCAAGCTCCTTTCCAGTCATACTTGGTGACACCCATGACCCTTCACCTTTGACCTCCCTGGCCCAGGGTGCAGATGTCCTAGTTCATGAGGCGACCCTGGAGAACAGCATGAGGTCAAAGGCCATAGAGGTCGGACATTCCACTCCTGGTGAGAGAAACTTTTTTCTTTTTATTAAATAGCTGTTCATTGCAGGTGCAGTCCCAATCTTGTTCTCTAGGGGGCACTGTTGGGCTGTGAACAAACATTGCAACAGGTGTGTGGCTTTAAGTTAGTTGTTTTTACTTGATACCTTGCTTGAATCACACTGATTACTAACTGTCAAATCAATTCCTGAAAAGTTTGCCTTTGATATGCAATTTTTTGGTTCTACGTGGAAGTTTGAAGGCTTTCCTTGGAACCTATGGTGTTTTTGTTATAGGCTGAAGTAAAGTTCAAAACTTGGAACTATGCAGCTCTAGATGTCCGTCTTAGGCCTACGTCACATTTCCTACCCGGGGCCCGGCCGGGCTGTTTGCGGAAACGAAAATTTTAAGTTTATGCCAATAAATATATGCACAATGCATGCTGTTGAATTATCTTCGGTCCGTTTTGTGTTGTTGTTTACTTATAGTTCCCGAAAGCTGCCCGGCCGGGACCCTTTGTGGAAATGTGACCTTAGCCTCACTCAGTTACTGAGGGACAACTGCAGTGTGCAAGATGTCTGTAGCTTGAGGAATGAGTCCACTCTACTAAATACAAGTGTATTTGTTTTGTTTTGTTTTCCAGAAATGGCTGCTACGTTTGCAAAGACGATAGGAGCCAAAACCCTGATCCTGACCCACTTCAGTCAGCGGTACAGACCACAGGGGGCAACACTGGAGGTACTTTGTTTGTTCCTTCCTTCCTTCATTCGTTCATTCGTTCCTTCCTTCACTCACTCACTCACTTACTCACTCACTAACTCACTCACTCACCCACGCACTCATTCATGCATTCATTCCTTCCTTCCTTCATTTATTCATTCATTCACTCACTCATTCATTCACTCACTCACTCACCCACGCACTCATTCATGCATTCATTCATTCATTCAATCATCCATCCATCCATCCACCATTATTAAAAAAATTATGAAAGAAAATTTACAAAAGCTATTCTTGGTGTGCTTTTCACCAAGGTCCAAAATCTGCCCTAGAAAAAAAAGAATTAAAGCAATCAATATACCCGAGTACAAAGTAGAACAACAAGTCACACTACCCAACTGTCACATGATGTATATAAATAACCTGTGACTAAGGCCCCTCTCTGCTAGACTGCAAGTGTTGCACAATGGTACAATGATCAATACTGTAAATGCAGAAATGTTCACTGTGGTTTTCGCATGGGAGTCTTACCACAAACTTAAAACCACCGCCAACATTTTTCCATTACATTATTTGACTACAGTGTATGGCACGACCGCGAACTTACAACCACCGCGAACACTCCATTTTCCCACTAACACGAAATTAAATCCCTGTGATCTTAAATGCATTTACAGTACTGGATTTGAGCAACCCTTGATTTCATCATAGGAATATGATGCAATGTATAAAAGTATGATTCAAATGACAACAAAACACACAAAACATAACATATCCAATCTTTAGGTCACATGAATTTATCTACTTGTTTCTGGACACTTTGAATTGGAATTTTCCATCTTTCTGTCAAACAGAAATACCAGGTATGAATGGAAAATGTGAATCTAGCTACATGTACATGAATATTCCCCTGAAACTAGGGATGCGTACCTAAACCCATGTTTAGGTACAGGTCCGGATTCGAATCCAGAGGTTTAAGTACAGGTCCGGACCTAATGAGTCCGGACCTAAATGCATGGCATTGAATATTATATCATAATATTATGTTATATTATGTTATAATGGCAAAACAATGTATTAAAAAGGGTAGAAGCATGTTTGAACCAATAAAAACGTGTTTATTATGGTAGACACATGATGCAACAAAAATTTGACCCTTGTTGCTTTTCCCTCACTGGGACTCAGAGACTGCTATGGTGACTTCACAGTAATTTTATCTGTCAAAGTAGCCATCCCTTGACCTGTTATCCTGCCTGGCTTGCACTAATTAGATACAGGTCCAGTACCAGTACACCAGGGTTCGGTATTTTTGTATCTGTACCTAATTGATTGTACCGGTACTGTATCGGTACACTGTACCGGTACACATCCCTACCTGAATCTGTCAGTACCAAGGTACAGCTCTAAGACTCTAATTTCAAGGTAACATTTCAATTCAGCATAATGTTTTAAGATCCAACAAATAAACAACAAATAAAGGTGATGTGGCCTTATCTACAAAAACTTCCAAAAGTCATGTTGGTCCAGTAGTGATCGTGTGGAGCGGACCAAAACTTACAAGGGTGAACTCCAGGACAACATTTAATGTTGATTTCAGGACCTTATAGTAGGTTTTTTTTTGGGGGGGGGTGGGGGTGCTATGGTGGAGTGGTTTGGGACAAAATGCAAGGTCACCAGTTTATGTAGCCTGGAGTCCAGCCTTGTTAGCTTTGGTCTGCTCCCAACATTTGTGTGGATGCCAGCATTGGTAAGCGACTGTTTGGAGCAGACTAAAGCTAACAAGTCTGGATTCCAGGCTAGGCTGCTCAGAAGTCGCAGCACATGTTCAGCCGCTAAAGCAGAAGGTGTGTAACAAACAATGGTGACCTATGAGTCGGGAAATCCGACCCGTGGTCGGGCTGGTACCTCGGGTGATACGGAATACACCATGTCGTATTCTATATATACAGTCAACTTTTAATATTCTACAATAATGTTTAATGTTGGATGATAATGTTTGATATATATCAATGTCTAGTACAAATTCTTGTAATAGCTTTCAATCCATGCTGCTCTTTGGAAATAATATCTATGCATTTCAGTTGTTCTGCATTATATGTTTTAAAACCCAAGAACCAACAAATAAAGTTGGTGTGGCCTTATCTACGAAATATGTCTGTTGTGTCACATTTTTGCTACTCTTCGGTCACCGCACAGTTGCAGCCACTAGTGCAGAAGGTGTGTAACAAACAATGGTGACCTATGAGTCATGACTAGTAATGATTGTTGGTGCATACTTTTACAGACCCAGAGATAAGGCCAAACAATGGCACACACTCACAGCTGGTGTACATGTAATTACTGCCAGGGTTCACAGACTACAGAGGCTATGACGTATACTAGAACCTCCCTGTCAGAAGATAAATTGTTCCGGTAAAAAAACAAGACTTAGGGTAGAAATGGACTAAATTTATGACTATACTTTTTGGGACATGTGTTGCGTGTACAGGTACAAATTTTGTTGGTGTACAAACATCTCTACATTTTTTCTGCATATTATTTTCTTTTTCGATACAGCATTGAAGTTCATTTCAAATTTTCTTGCAATTCAAATTCAACCTGGTATACCTAACTCCATATCCAATACAGATTGGGTATAAGTAGCCAAAACGAAGTGTGCTTAAGTCATCATAGAAGCTCATCTGTGTAGGTAGTAATCATAGTACAATACTAAACTTTGTTCCAACTCAAAGGTATACACAATGATCCATGTATTCCTTTGTGTTGGAACAAAGTTTTTAGCATTGTACTATGAATTGTGAATTATTAAAGAAAGTTGCAGTTTTTCCTACAGCTGCAAGGTGGCATCGCTAACAACTCTGACCTGTAACCTATGAGTCATGGGAAAAAAGGCTTGCCGCATTGTCTTGATGACCTTTAGATAAACCTAACAAAGGCAGAACTGAACAACAAACAGTTAAAGTCTGATTAGTTAAAGGCTCATGGACAATGTAGATGATAAGAAATTTGTTTATCAGAAACAGAAAGCCACTTTTCTCTTGAAATCGCAGAACCCACAAATTTTAGAAAATGTGGGGCTTTTCGTCTCCCTCTGTTTCCAAAAAAGAAGTCAAACCCAACCTGTTTAGAAATAGCCAACACTAGTATTAGATTATAGTGTTAGATATATACTTGCAATTAGCCCTCGGGCACGAACTTGCAAATAAACTTCTATTATCATACTTTGGTCTTCTAACTAGTCAGTGTCCTCTCAGGTAAATGTATTTATTGATATAATTCAAAAGAATGAAGTTGAAAAAGTTCATGCAAAGCATTCGTTTAATGTTTTGGTGCAGTTTTGATGAAGGATACTGTGAATGCATTAAAGTTCGCGAGGATTTAATTTCGCGGTAGCGGGAAAATGACTTTTCGCGGTGGAGTTAAGTTCGCGGTAACACCATAGACGGCAGTCTAATACCATGATAGAAAAGTGTTCGCGGTGGTTTTAAGTTTGCGGTGAAGTGGTCACCGCAAAAACCGCGAACATTAATCCACCGCGACATTTCTGCTTTTACAGTATTTACGGCATTTTAATATTGATTTGCAAGTGCATTGTTCAAACTGTTGCTTAACATCACACGATTCCTGTCAACCTATTTCATTGCTACTCTCCAAGCAGAGGTTAGGTTCCGGCTGCTTTTTGACGTTTTTTTAGTCGTTTTTATCGGGCTTTCTATTTTGTCATTTTTCTTGAAGTACGCCAGCCAAACTTGGTTAGATTTTGATACAGTAAGATAAAATACAACATAGAAAGCCCGATAAAAACGACTAAAAAAGAACGTTAAAAAAACAGCATGAGCCTGACCTCTGCTTTGAGAGTATTTCATTGCTAGCTTTCACCCAACATGCACACTACTGGAATGGGTAGCAGTCATTCGAACAGGTTATTAACTTAAGCCTGGTCCACTGTTCATTGTTTTCCCATTCCAGAAAGGAGAGGAGTCTGTGTGTAAACTTCAGGAGGAGGCAGCAGCCGTGTTTGGGCCTGGTGATGTCATAGCAGCTCAGGACCTACAGACTGTACACATACTACAGCATAACTCTTAAGATAGGGGCTATGAGGCAATAGATGAATGTTTGAATGATTATACAGTGTTTTGTTTATGTGAGAATGAATGAATGAATGTGTAAACTTCAGGAGGACCCAGCGGCTGTGTTTGGGCCTGGTGATGTCATAGAATATGAATGAATGAATGAATAATTTGATAAATGAATTTTATTGAATTCAATGAAGATCTGACAAGATTTGTAAACTGTTCACACACCACAACTTAACCCTAATCATGTTCATAAAGGAATGAAAGAAAAATGATTGATTGATTTGCTGAATGAATTTTAAAGAAAACGTGACAAAGTGCATGCACATCTTGATACATAATATTTCACCATCTATATGGAGCAATAATAAATTAAATTAATGATTGTATGACAAAATAAACCTGCCCTCATGTTCAAGTTACATGTTCAAGTTTATTTCCTTAACAATATATGTTCTCTAATATTATCCTCCCATCTTTAAAGTTGCCTACATCCCTTTTTTCTTCCCTTGATAACCGTGACACGTGGCCATACCACTTCAGATTTCATTACATAATTTATTTACTGTGGTTTGGAGGTCATCGGACTAAATAATCTATATTCTATTTAGAATTTGATAGGACAGAACTGATTTGACTTCATGATCTATTGAATTGTATTTGACACGTGTGGACTGCCTGCAGTTTTTCTTTCTTATGTTTTTTCTTGTTTTGAAACCTTTTTTTGTGCAATGCTTAGTTTTGTGTCATTGTGTAGACTGACAATATTTGACAGGACTGCAAGGACTAATACTTCTGTGTCTTCGCTGTCTTGACAACAAATTCCCGCTCATTATTTGAACACAGTTGCCCTGTGTGCACATCCCCAGATGTTTCCATTAGGCCACAGCAAGTAAATTTTATGGATGTCATCCTCTGCAGACTGCAAAAATAGTGAGATAGGGCGAAAAAAAAACAAGATGGGTAAAAAAAAACAAGATGGCTAAATTTTCAAAATAGACACCATAAATGTTGTAAGAAGAGTTAAAGTGACAAAACATGGTAGTACTGACGACAAATCATTCATTCCTGTATTAAAGAAGTGAACTAGTGTAGTAAAAGTGACACTAGTGTGGTAGACTGGTATCACTTACCAAGTTGGCAACTTCACTTATGACTTCTATAGCAGTGCCACTTTTCCAACTATCCAGCTGGTTTCACTTCTATAACTACAGTCATGGCTACCTCGCTAATGTTACTTCTACAAGTACAATCATTAGGCTCTAACACAACATACTTTCCCATTTTGGTACCTTCTTGTCATTTTGACCATCTCCGAAGAAGACAAAAATTCTTGTTTTTTTTCTGCAATCAGGCAAAAATTAATGAGCGCGCGGATGTCATCCAGAAAATTTACTTGCTGTGGCCTTACACAACATCACTGTTGGGGCAAGTTAATCAGAGAATAAACTTTAATTAAGACCACAAGAAAGGATCTCTATGGTGGTATTATAGCTACAGAAACATTTTACCCCTGTAACAAAAGTCCTAGGGAGCAACCCCTAGCCAAAAAAAGCCAATGGGAATGGCCCCTGCAACAATATGTAAATGTGTTTATAGTATAATAGTATTGCATATGTCTAGATGACTGAGTAAAGGTAGACTAGTGTGTAAAATGGTAAGGTAATGCTAGTTCAAATATTCTATAATGATCGACTTTAGTTCTGTATATTTAGTCGTATGTTCTATAGCGATTAGGTGATTATCTTTGAATGTTCTGTACTTTAAATTTATGACTTGTGAATAAAAGGTGGGAAAAAAAAGAAACATTTGTAAAGAAACATTTGAGGCAAAGCGTCATCCTCCGTACAAGCAACGTTACTTTTAAAGAATATACGCTTGCTTCGGTACAACGATAGTAAAGATGTAGTTTTCTCATTAGCTAAAATGAGTTAAAAAAACAAACAAGTTGTTTCTTAAAGCAAACAATTTACAAAAGCTACAGCTACAGGTTCACTGCAGCAAAGTCATGACGTTTTAGACACAGCCGCAGCTAAGCTGCAATTGTATTTATTTATTTATTCAAATTGCAACAAGGGCAATACAATGTGGACACATAGGCAGCATGCTGATATCGTGACCACATACATACATATACAATACAAATCATAACGCTACACAACAATGGCATAATCAAGAACTAACAACATATCTAACATGTTCATCTAAAATCAGTCTACAATCTTATTTACAATATACAATTCAAGTCATAATTGCATCATGTCATAATTGCATCATGTTCAAGTCATAATTACATCATGCTAGGTGGAATGCTGCAATTGTTATACTTTATACTACTTGTTACATCCTTCTTCTGTAAATATTTTGTCGTACATTCTTCTCAATGCTTGGTTTCTGTCATAGTCCTCACACAAATCCTTCCACAAAGATTGACCTCGATGAAGGTTAAACATTCAGGTAACACGCCATAAAACAGTTACTCAAACAACTTGATATGAATTTGGAAACGGCCAGGCGTTTGAGGTAGCATCCACAACAAGTGTCACTGACGAAAGATAGTGGATGATACCGGAAACACCTGACCGTGAACAAAATCATACCCAGTTGGTTGAGTAGCTGCTATTATGCATTAATATGGTGACGTGTGTGAGTGCACCTAGGCAATTATGGCATGTCATGTAGCGTCCGCTTAGAGTAAATATAATTTCCGCCTCTGCAAATTCTAAACGAAGGACATTGTACGCTGTAAATTAAGGTTAATATAGCCTGTGTTGCTTTCAAGGTCAGTTACACGTCCGTCAAGGTCACCACTCGAGACGAAGTTTTGGACATGCTCCAAACCACGTTAGAGGTAAACAAAGACACCAAACACTTGGCTCTAATGTACAATATCTTCTTCCCTTTCTTTTCGAAAGTTTTTACTCTTTCTTGCGTAACTGCTATTTGGGGCAGACTCCCTTGCAGTCTTCGAACCGGGGCTGGGTTTTTTTTGGGGGGGGGGAGGATTGGCGTTGGTTCGCGATTTTCACTGTTGGCTGGGTTCTCTTGTGTCAGGAAAGGGAGTTTGCCGAGGAAGGGAGTTTGCTGTGAAAGGGAGTTTGCCGTGATAGCAAGTCTCGTTGAAAATCGCGAACCAACGCCCCCCCCCCCCCCCCCCATAAAAAGCAGCCCCGTTCGAAGACTGCAAGTGAGTCTATATTTGGGGTATTCTGCATGATAAGCACTTTATTCACTTCGTTATCTTGTCTCTGGTAGAATAATAATAGAGGGGTTTGGCCAAGGAATAAAAGTCTAGTTAGGAGTTAATTGGCATATGAGTGAACCGACCGGCTTGATAGACCACAAAAGACTGACTGAAAACCCATAGAACGTATTTGTCCCTATTTGGCCAAATTCTTCTCTTTTTTATACATTTGACGCGTCTGCCTGGATCAAATACCATTCGTACTTTCCCAGAACTATCGTAGAGTGGAACTTGTTATCACCAAGAACAGTAGGGCCATCTTCTCTCGGTAGTTTTAAAGAACGCTTGCAGATAGATGTGCAAAAGTTAGGGGTGACGAGTCGTTCGGTGTAATATAACCAGCTGCTGCCGCGCCGCGTGTCTGCGAAGCTGGTGTGTTACGCCGAACGGCGGTTATACCGGCTATATAGATACAGATACAGATACCAACAGAAAGATCAAGTGCGGTGTCTATTAAGTGCATACATTAAGTACTTTGCTTTTGTCACGTTAGGGCTGGGTATCGGTACAACGAACCGGTATAAAACCGTTTTTTCTTATTGAACCGGTCCAGAAAAACCGGACCTGAAAAAATTAGGTGGACCGGATGTTGGACCGATTAGAAAATTAACAGATTATTTTATCAGGCATTCACACGTTTTGTCGCTTGTAGGTGGAAGAAAATAACAAGAGTGAAGTAGAGTAGAGTTTATAGTAACTTCTACTAAATTTTACAACCAATTGCACAGTTGCAAATAGCGTTGTAGGATTTTAAAACGCCAGTGTAAGTCTAATACTCCACCCAACAAATTTTTTTGGAGTGAAATGGGCCATTGGTATGAGTCATACTGAATCAGGTCCGGACCTGGACCTGATCCTTTGGACCGGACCTGGACCTGAATTTTCTGTACCGGTACCCGGCCCTTTGTCACGTGTATTAATGCGTGGATGTTGCCGATTCATATATATATATATCTTAAGACCCAGCCCCCATAAACCTATCAATACAGTGATTGGAGACAATATTGTTGTAAGACACAGGTGTGCGCAAAGGTGTGAATAATGGAAAAGGTGTTCCTTCCTTGCGCAATTGCCAAGTAAAACCGCAACAATGTTCCTTCAGAAAAGCAAGGCGTTTCCCAGTCTCAGTACAAACTTATGCTGTGTTTGATGTTTCTGTGATGTATCTTATGCGCTTTGTATGTATCATTACCCACTTCCTCTAGTGCAGATCCAGTGTAAGTCAATTTGAATTGCTTTTCCTGTGCCCTGCATGAAAAGACAAGCATCAAGTCCTGTAATGCTTTACACGTGCAACTACGTATGCTGGGGATTTCAACAATGTGCACAAAGGGTTTTTTACGTTCGTAGTTTTGAAGTAATTTCTCAGTAATTGCGCAGTTTGACGTTGGTTGATGAGAGATTGTATAGGGTACAAGGGGTGGTTTTAGTTTTATTGTTGTCGATTGAGTCTCTACAAGGTCATTAACTGGTAATCAAGACTTACTTACGTCCAACTTGCGGTATCCAAACGTCTGTAGCACAGACAAAGGGCACGTGTTGGAACACACGTACACACACAGTAGTATATACTCATATTCTCCAAGCAGAGGGTGAGGCGCGGAGATATAGTACAAGTCGGTACGTAGTAGCCGTTAAATTTTCCGACTGCTACTATATCTTCGCGACTCTAACAATAGCGCATAGGAGCTCATAGACACACGTACGCACACACGAACACACACCTACGCATGCGCACTCACACTGATGCATTTATATGCACACATACACCTAAACACACACACATATACATACACACACAGACACACATACCAATACACACACAGACACACGCACAGACACAAAGGCACGTACACACACTCAAACCCATATGTTGGGAGTGTCTCTAAGTCATATCTGATGTCCCCCACCCATCCCCGTCAGCACACCTCTATGCCCCTGCCCTTTCGCGCGCCCCCGCCACCCTTACTGACAACATTGCGGTCAGTCTGACGTCTCAGAACCCGCAACATCTCGGTGTTTGGCATAGCGATCACTACAACACTACACCTACGCACCGCGAGGCCCTTTTTTTGCTTTTGGACAGACGAGGATAATGTAGCACTGCACTCATGCAAGTTTGTAACTTTTTTATAGTAACAGTACAACATACAGCGTACAGACAGACGAAACCGAGTGCAATAGAACCGATAAAAAAGTTAAAGGTAGACCCATAGCCTTTCTGAGTCTGTAGGCACAGTTTTGGAAGGCAAAGCCCAACCCTGTCCTTCACTACTGTCTTTTTACTTCCCCGACCAAAGTCAGGTGTTAGGTGCCTTTCCCAAGGGCACAACGTCGGAGGCACGGCGGGTATCGAGGCTCTATTTCCACAGTATCTGACACAGTTGTACTACTTGTTGGGCAATAAAGTTACTATCATCATATGGAAGTTTTCACAGTAATTTCTGACATACCACCCTCCCGAGCAGATGTTAGGGGGTAAATTGTTACGTTTTCCTAGCAGCCCCTTTCTCTCTAAAGAAACGGGATAGCCTGAAATCGGCACGATATTTCCTCCACTCATCTGCTTGAAAAGGGTTAGATGGATATGGGCGACTGCTTAGAGACCAAGTTATGACGTCTATGTGTGTGGGTGGGGAGGTATGTTACCGCCGTAAACAAAGGTGGATTAGGTCGCCTCAGACATAAACACTGTATAGGGTTAGATGTCGGGCAACGTACGTACAAGCAGATGTTGGGTAAAAGGCCACATTGGTTGGTTGTGCGGTGGGTCGGTCTTCTGGTTGTTTTGTTGGTTGTTTTGTTGGTTGTTTTGTCGGTTGGTTGGTTGGTTGCAGGTTGGTTGGTTGGTTGGTTGCAGGTTGGTTGGTTGGTTGGTTGGTTGGTTGCAGGTTGGTTGGTTGGTTGGTTGATTGGTTGGTTTATTTATTTATTGAAAATGACAACAATCGGTTGGTTGGTTCGTTGGGTTTTGGGTTTGTACGTTCGTCAGTTTGTTCGTCGGTCGGTTGGTTGTTTTGTTTGTTGTTTCGTCCGTATGTTCGTCGGTTAGTTGGTTGATTCGCTGACTCGTTGGTTCGTTTCTAGTCGCGCTTTCGTAAGTGCGTCCGTTGTCTGATTGGTCTGTGCCATGGGTCGGACTGTCGGTGTGTAGTTTGGTAACTGCTACTAATCATTACGTCTGGGAGGATATGGCCATTCCCCAAGGAACTTACTTCCAAATTTTAGCTTTCTGACAAACTGTGTACAACAAACATGTAAATGCTAGCCTGGCTACCATTCGGGTAGTAAGAAAAGTCTATATAGCTAGAAGCGACAGTTTATAATACACGTCGGAGCGAACTACTATCAGGATGGTATCCAGGCTACTGCTGAGGATATGGTCATTTCCCTACCACCTTTCAAACTTTAGATTTCTGACAAACTGTGTACAACAAACATGTAAATCTTAGCCTGTGCACCATTCGGGTAGTAGTTCACTCCCATATAGGTTCGCTTCTGGTACCCGACGTTATAGCAGAGAAGCGACTGTATATAGCTATATAGTGTATGTCATGATACAAGTCGGAGCTACATTGTAGAAGCGACTGTTTATAGCGTATATAATACACGTCGGAGCGAACTACTATCCGGATGGTACCCAGGCTACTGCTAAGGATATGGTCATTTCCCTACCACCTTCCAAACTTTAACTTTCTGACAAACTGTGTACAACAAACATATAAAAGCCAGCCTGGGCACCATTCGGGTAGTAGTTCACTCCCATATAGGTTCGCTTCTGGTACCCGACGTTATAGCAGAGAAGCGACTGTATATAGCTATATAGTGTATGTAGAAGCGACTGTTTATAGTGTATAATACACGTCGGAGCGAACTACTATCCGGGTGGTACCCAGGCGGTACCCAGGCTGCTGCTAAGGACATGGTCATTACCACCTTCCAAACTTTAACGTTCTGACAAACTGTGTATAACAAACATGTAAATGCACTATAGTAAAGTGGCGTGCGTGGGCGTAGGTTTGCGTTGTCTGAGTGGCTCGGAACGTTCGTACTTTGCTCTCCAGGCAGAGTGGCATGTTGATGGAGATGGATGGAGGTTAGACAGTTTAATAAGTGAGTACGCGGAGATTACAATGGACGGGAACACACAACGTAATGTTCGTGAGAGATAAATTTGTAAACTGCATATTTTAGTACAGGCTGGGTGCAGACAGTGTCTTTAAACTTAGAACAAGAGTAAGGGAGTAACGTTTGCTGCCGTGCTTGCGACTTGAGTCTGAGTTAAATAAGTGAGTACGTGGCGATTACAATAGACGAGAACACACAACGTAAAGTTCGTGAGAGATCTATGGGTAAACTGCATATTTTAGTACAGGTTGGGTCTTATTTACACTGTCCTTTGGTGCAGACAGTGTCTTTAAACTTAAGAACAAGAGTAAGTGAGTAACGTCTGCTGCCATCCTTACTACTTGAGTCTGAGTTTAGACAGTTTAATAAGTGAGTACGCGGCGATTACAATCGACAGGAACACACAACGTAATGTTCGTGTTGTGAAAGTGCATGTTTTAGTAGTGTATTTACATTATGTATAAACCAGTGATAATACTGATATGAAACTCTTTGTCATTTCGTGCAGACGGTAACTTTAAAACAAGAGTGAGTAATATTTGTTGCAATCCGGCTTTTGACTTTAGACAGTTTAATAAGTGAGCACGCTGCGATTACAATCAACAGGAACACACACAACATGAGAGGGGTGTTTTAATACATGTTGTGTTGTACTGTAGTGACATTATGTATGAACTAGCGCTTTGTCCTTTCGCGCATGCAGTGTCTTTCAACTTAAAACAGGTGTAAGTGAGTAACGTTTGCTGCAAACCTTTTCATGCAGAAAGTGTCTTTTTTAACTTTACAACACGAGTCGTTTAAGCATTGTGTGTGTGTGTGTGTTTTTATTTTCAGTCATAACTTTATATTCTGTATGACATTTCAATGGGCTATGGAATCAAAGGTTATACAAACCTAGTATAGCGAGGTCGAAGTACAATCGCGGTTAAGAGAAATGAGATTCTTAAAGAAAAAAGAACTTCTGCCCAGCGACAGGTGGCTATTCACGTGACATTCACGTGACCCGCATGCTCACCTGTTTGCTGACAGGCAAAAGTAGGACACAGTAAGTTGACTGTTTCTAACGATGGTTTTATACACGGGTTCAGTGTTTATGTCTGCGACTACTCAAACAATCATCGATCAGTCTTAGCTAGTTCAGCCGTACGAACAAATTGAGCACGCTAAAGCGTCTACTAGTTTGGCAAATGACAAGTAATGATTTTTCACAAGTCTAGAAGCTGCTAAGGACCACATTCCTACACCTGTCGTAAAATAAACTTTGTCATGTTCATAGAATTATGAATGAAAGAAATGAATTCAATATTAAAATTCAATATTAAAAAAATAAACACCCCCCCCCCCCCGCTTGCATCATATTTAAGTTTTCCCGCCCGGGGACGTCTTTAAAAGAATTGATATTAAGTTTGAGGGAGATAATACCACGAGTAAAGTCCGACTGTAGCAGCACATGGCTGGACATGTGGTGGTTCACATGACTGGTGACGTCACGGATAAAGGGGTGACGTAGGCACCCATCTATCTACCTGTTGTGCTTTTGAACTACGCGCAAAAGTCAGAAAAGAAAGAAAGAAATTTACGAAAGTCAAATGTTTGGGAGGTGTCAGTACAGAAAGGAAGACAAAATAAGACGAAAATGCGATGAAGTAATTTTTATGACTTTTGGACGTCTTAGTAACAACAACGAGAAATGTCATAATAACACTACAATCGTCCTCCCCAACATCTGCTTGAAGGTTACCTGTGCGCCCTTTGGTGTTCCCCTTACCTGTCCAGGTGTGTCTGTGCTCAGCCGACCTCACCTGCCGACACGACAGGTGACCTGATCACCTGGGCGCGGAGAGAGAGCCGACGCCGGGAGCGACAGGCCTGGACGATTCGTTGCGGCTCATTAAACCTCGATGTGACCTACCACAAATCATTGTTTCTTTGGCAATCCTACATGTTGTATGTCCATTCTGTCCAGAACTAATTGAAGACGAATATCACTTTATGATTGTATGTCCCAAATATTCTTAAATACGCAATTCTCTATACAGAAGGTTGTCCTTTTATACACAAGGATTTATCTCAATGGACCTGAAGTGCAAATTCAAATATATCATGACATGTGACAATCCCTGCATGGCAGATATAGGAAAATATATCAAAGAAGGTTTGGATATTAGAAACTCCTCAACTGATTGTAAAAGCTTCCAATGATTGTAGGAAGCTTATCCCATACTACAACTCCTGTATTAGTTAGTTAAGCTATAGAACTGTAGTTATGTAGATGCCATACTTTGTACCTCGTACAATTGTTGTGCAATAAAGTTATCAGATATGTTCTATAGCTATTTAGTCTCTACCACACTCCGGCCTGGTTGATAGTAATAGGGACTTTGGCCAAGTTAGGAATAAAATTCTTGTAGGAGTTAATTGGCCTAGATAGACCGCAAAAGACTGACTTAAATCCCATGGCAACTTATCTGTCCAAATTCTTCTTTTTTTTTCACTCAGCTGATACGTCTGCTTGGAGACTATGTTCCAGCCTCCAATAGGCCCTCCTACGGGGGTACTGGGATCGCAGAATTTGGTAAATTATCGGGAAATTGGCCAGGGGAGTTAGTCCAAGCTAAAGGTGGGGTCACACGTGCGTATATATTTAAGTCCGTATGAGGCGCGCATGGGAGTATTTACCTCCACCAGGCCCCACAGGTCGTTGGAAAAATATTAGAAATTGGACAAACGTAAACAGGTAACATGTCAGCGAAGTTAGCTGGGTCACTAACCATACTTCTCAATCAGCTAACTCATCTGACGTGTTATGTATCTATATTTGTCCAATTTGTTCTATTTTTCCCGCGACCTGTGGAGCCTGGTAGAGACGAAGAGCTTCATACGCACCTCAAACGGACTTGAATATATACGCATGTGTGACCCCACCTTTAGGTTGATGTTTCCCCTCCTGGGCGGCCGACCAACTCCTCGGAGGGACTTTATTTTTAGCATGGACTGACTCCCCTGGACAATTTCCCGGCTTTTTGCCGAATTCTACGATCTCCGTACCCTCGTAGGAAGGCCTGGTGGAGGCTAGCCGTCCTATCTGCTCAGTTTCTGTAGTCTGGTAGAGTTACTACACTCCAAGCAGAGGTTAGGCTCCGCCTGTTTTTTTGTTTATGGTGTTTTGGTTGTTTTTTACATTTCTTTAGTCGTTTTTATCGGTCTTTCTAGTTTGTATAGTATCTTGTATTGTCAAAATTGTTTGGCTGTCGGACTTCAAGAAATATGACAAAATAGAAAGCCAGATAAAATCGACTAAAAAATGTTTTAAAAAACAGCCGGAGCCTAACCTCTGCTTGGAGAGTAGAGCCACAGCCTCGGGGAAGGGAAGACCAGATCGGATCTTCTCGGGTCATTAACTTCTTGTTACCGATTAAAATTACACAAACAGATGTCCTGTGTGGCGGTAAATACCGGTATTTGAGAGACAGAGAGTTTCTTCTGTCTTTCCGTGGGAACTCATGACTTCAGATTAAATCTAATCTTAAGGTAAAGGTTAGCTATAAGTAGTACTAAGCCTTAAGGACATAGGGACAGTGAGCTGTTTCCTATAGTCAACACAGAAAGAAGACACGATGAGACGAAAATGCGTTTTTGTTTCTGTTGAATTCAACTGTCGTACACTAGCAACATATCAAAACAGGTGGTGTAAAAGGCAATGCTGCACCCTGAACACCCACTACATGACCCGGTGCCCGCCCAGAGACTGTCATCTACTGGAAGAACACTAAGAAACAGTCAGAACATCTCAGTGCCATTTGCCAGAACGAAAAGACTGAAGCAGTCTTTCGTGCACTGTGCCCTCAGACTGTATAACAATTCTGCATAGCACATAGCGTGTATGTTTAACGTTTCGACTATGACTGTTTAGTAAAATTATTGTACACATTGTACCCAATTCAGGGAGGCTTGTATAGCTCCCCCTGCCTACGTACTTTTGAGGAATGATAATAAATAAATCTTTGTCATGTAAAAAGGGTCTTTTCATAGCCTTTTTCAGCGGGTTGTTATGTACTGTGTCTAGGGCGCGGTATTGGAAGGTGGAGCCCATCCCTCTCCTTCCACTGCCTTTTACCTCCCCAACCGAAGTCAGGTACCCATTTTTACCCTTATGTGGAGTGAGGAACGTATGTCGTGTAAAGTGCCTTTCCTAACGGCACAAGTTCGGTAGCATGGCAGGATTTGAACCCAAGACCTATCAAGCACCCTGCAATTATGTCACATGACCCCACGTATGTAATCTACTTGGCGCGAAAATATCTATGCAAATATCTAATTTTCAGAAATATATATCGCTTCATAAGACATGCCAGGGTAGTAAGGGAAGGAAGATCAAGTGCTTATTCATTCATCGTAACGAATTATATATACCTTGCCGAAAGAACACACTCTTCATATAACTCCTACATGTAATGAAGATTTAGAGTAACCCCTGTATGGAACAACACCATTGTTAAATACGAATAGATCGATTATGTATCATTCCCCAGTGCATACACATGTATTGATTTTGTCCTATCTTAAAACATGGCAAAAGTAATTATAATAAGGTGTAGTTGGCCGAGTATTTTTGCGGGTACTCAGGCCCTTTTCCTACGAATGGAAACCAGGGCTCGAAATACCACCTGCATATGCAGGTTAGTGCAGGTAAAATTGGAGCTGTGCAGGTATTTCTGGTGTCTACCTGCACCTAACCTGCACTGGTCCATGTACCGGGTTTTATACATGAATGTCCTATGACGTAGGTGTATGTGGGTTGTCATTAGCTGCATTGAATGTAACCACCTATAAAGTATAAAGAAAAAAAGGAGCAATGGTTCCATAACAATTTAAGTATGATCCATACGTCCTAAATTCAGAGTGGTGCAGGTAAAACTTGTCTGGTGCAGGTAATTTTGAATGTTATGCAGAAAAACGGATTTCGAGCCCTGGAAACCATTCAGCGTGAAATTGGTTGGATCTATATAATCTATTGACTTGAATAATGCCTCATGATAAAAAAATTGACTTGAAAGAAAACAAAACAACATTCGTTTGAAATATTAATGAGACTTTTTTTTGTCGCACAACAAACGACCAACGCCTGAGCAGCCAGCGGTTTTAAACAATGAAAATTTAGCTAAGATAACTGGTTTGCTTTGTTATCACCAACAAAAGATACGGCGAACAATTATAGTTCAATAAAATAAACAGCAAACGTCCATGTCACCAAGGGTTAGAGTAGGAAGATAAAGATGAAAGAAATTTGAGAAACTAGAGGAATCGATAAATTGATTAATCAATGTTAAGGTGACCAAAGCTAAACCAACAACCATGTGACCAGTGTTGGACACGTTTTCTAAGATTCACTTGTCCTATCGGGCAAGCCAAGTACATAGAAACTTTACTCGCCCGAATCCACTTTACGAGTCACTTAAGCCCCGTTTACAATTCATGCGGACGCCGGCCGAATGTGTAGATCGGTCAGAGCTCGCCGACAATCAACATCACCCGAGCATCGGCTTTACTTTTTATCAAATAATCTGCACCGTCACAAATGGACGGGGCTCGGTGTTTCCCTCCGGAAAGTTCAAGTCATTGTCTTTCCTGCTTTTTTGGTGCACAACTGACATCACATGGAGGTTTAAATCCCAACGGACGAGCTGTTGAAAGTTGCCCGAGGCCCGCGTAATCGCCCAAATGCCGGTCATACTCCGGCCGAAAATGCCCACTTGGAGCTCGCTGACAAGTCGGCCGAGCTGAATTATTGATTTGTAAACGGGGCTTTAAGACTGCGCAAAAGTTCGCCTTCTTGCATCCGGTCTTCCGAGAAAAATCAATTGAACTAATTTTCCCGAAAAGCCGCTTAACTGCGACCGTCTTCTGGCCTGACCCGCTGTTTCTACATCCGCTAACTTAGTTACGGATAAGTAGGTAAAGTTAAAGGCAGTCCCATAGCCTTTTTAAGGTTGTAGAGTCAGCAGTAAGTTGTTGATCCACTTTGTCTAGGTGAAACAACCAGAGGGGCGAGTAGAACAGAAAGAAACAACATGCCCCCTACCCGGGATCGAACCGGGGTCGGCAGATTACAACTCATGACCGCTATCGTTGTCGCCACAAAAGCACTAGTGCCCCTGGGCAAGGACGATAGGCAGTACTTGAACACCACTGTTACATAGGACACAACATTTGGAGGCGAGACGTCAGACCCAACCCTCTCTTTCCACTGCCTTGTTTTTCCACAACCGAAGTCAGGCACCCATGTTTGTACCTAGGTGAAGTCACATAAAGTGCATGTCTCAAGAACACAACATTAGTAGTATGGTAGGATTCGAACCCAGGACCTCTGGACTTACACCTAGATGAAGTCATGTTTTAACAGTGCCTATACCAATGACACAAGATCAGTTGCATGACAGGGTTCTAACACAGGACCTCTGGGTCTACAGATTGGTGAAGTCACAAGATCAGTTGCACGTTCTGTATTCGAACTCATGGTCTCTGGGTTCTGACCCTATCAACGTGTACTTTTTTTTAAAGATCTTCCCATGGTCCGTAGCCATGGACTTTATTATTTATTTACAATGTTACACAGATGTTACAGAGAGTCAAAAAACACCTCTCAGTACACACTCTTGCTCAAAAAGTGACGTTATTGTTCCAACATACTTTCCGTATTTGTAGTTTGAAATGGTGTGTTTCCCATGAATCTTTATCAACATGTTACTGAAATTTGACAATGTTATAGAGCTTATAGCCAGAAATGACATGAAGCAAGTCTAATGATAAAGATGTACCATAACTTATACAATACAGTTTTTCGACATGTGCCCATAAAGGCTTTACACATTTACACTCATAAAAAAAGTGTTCAACGTAGTCCACAGAGTTACATGACAGGCATCTGTCAGTGTCTGTGATGCCTTGTTTATACAACTTGACTTTGTGGGGTACACAACGTGTACTTATGCCAATAGCCCCCTCACATTAGGCGCGATTCGATCGGTCGACGAGTCTGCGAGCTCTAAATTACGAGGAGGCATGACCCTGACGGGAAGGGGGAACTCTGCCATTTCTTCGTCGGCATCAGGGTCATGCCTCCTCGTAAATAAGAGCTCACAGACTCGTCGTCCGATCAAATCGCGCCTAATGTGAGGGGGGTATAACGACCCCAGGACAAAACTTGCGTCCATGTAAGATGTTTGTAAAGGAGTGTAAGACAGGCCTTACCTGTGCAGCTTAGTAATAAAGGTGGTTTAGTCTCTGGAAACTCAAAGGTGATGCTGAATAATTATAGTGTTTACTTCAAGGACAATAGCTAGTCTATGTCTGGTTTGGTGCCTTGTGTTCGCCGGTGTGGGGTAGGGACGGATCGTAATGTGTGTGTGTGTGTGTGTGTGTGTGTGTGTGTGTGTGTGTGTGTTTGTGTGTGTGTGTTTGTGTGTGTGTCTGTGTGTGTGTTTGTTTGCGTGTCTGTGTGAGTGAGTGTGTGTGTGTGTGTGTGTCTGTATGCGCGCGTACACACACACACGAACACATACACATACACGCGCGTATGTAAGTATTTGTGTGTGTGTGTGTGTGTCTGCGCGCACATACACACACGCACACGAACACACGTGCGCGTGTGTGTAAATGTGTGTCTGTATGTATGTGTGTATGTGTGTGTGTGTGTTTGTATGTGTGTTTACGCAAATGGTGCGTTAAGAAAAAAAATGAAAAAGAAAACAAATGCACGTTTTGTCTGCATGCTTCTCCATGGCCTTGCCTCTAACGTATACATCGCTATCTGTGACCATTTCTGGTCCATTCGTTTCTTGATCCATTGGAGATGTTCTATCCGACCGTTGTTGTGATGTGTGCGTGTTATATGTACAAGCTGTACAGTTAGAGGTGTTCTATCCGACCGTTGTTATGATGTGTGCGTGTTATATGTACAAGCTGTACAGTTAGAGATGTTTTATCAGACCGTTGCCATGATGTTACCAGACCTGCTCAAACACAGGCGCTTCCTGTTCATACCACTTAGCTGGGCTTAAACACACAGAAGGTGGGACAACTCGCAATATAACTTATCTCCAAGCAGAGGTCGAGCCTTGTCTCGATGTTATAAACTTTTTGGTACCGTTTGTAACGGCCAAAGACGTCTGAAGAAAAGGGACTTGAGGTCTTCAATAGGGACCGTTTAGCCATAGCCGAATCTGTAAGGCTGATCTGTTATGGTATTACAATGGTCAATACTGACCGATATGTATAAGACTTGGAGACTTTCTCACTCTCTGTTTCTCTCTCTCTCTCCCCTCTCTATCTCTCCCCCTCTCTCTCCCTTACTCTCTGTCTGTCTCTCTCTTTATCTGTCTGTCTGTCTGTCTGTCTTTCTGTCTGTCTGTCTCTCTCTGTCTCTCTCCTCTCTCTGCCCCCTCTCTTTCTGTCTCTCTGTCTCCCCCTCTTTCTCTCTCTCTCTCTCTTTCTCTCTATCTCCCCCCCCCCCTCTCTCTGTCTCCCCCCCCCCCTCTCTCTCAAACCTGAAGTGTTACGCCATAAAGCGGTTTACCGGATGTATAATACAAACATACCAACAAATGTTACTAATAACGAATTAACAACATAGTTTTTGTTTTACGAAATTTGTATTTACAAACGTCTTTGTGCTACATGTAGGTTCCGTTTGCCTCTTAACTCCGACGTCTGACTGATTTTGCTCAAACAATGACGTCACAATAGCCCCACTCACGGACTCGCTTCTTTCCACATGAGCTCATAATGACGTCATGTAACCCAACACCACTCAGCCACTTGAAATTCATACATAGCTGAGTAGCCTCGCTTCAGAAACGTTGTGGGCGATAATGGGACTTTATCATGCTTTCATGACTTCGTTTGTTACCTCATTCTTTCCTTCATTCGTTACATATTAATTACTTCATTCATCGTTTCATACTTAAAGACCACATCCAAACATGACTTCATTACTTCATTCACTCACTCATTGCTTCATTCATTAATTCATTACATGTTATTTCCACTGCAATTATTTGTACCCATTATGTACAACGGTAATCATTCAATAGCAAAAATACATTAGAATATCAATAAAGAACTCAGTCCAAGGATCCAACCATAAGGCCATCAAGTCTACAATTAGTTTCCAAGCAGACGTGTCAGCTGGATTTAAAAAAAAAGAATTTGGCCAAATAGGGACAAATAAGTTAAGACGGGTCTTTAGTTGTCTTTTGCAGTCTATCCCGCGGCCGGTAAGTTCACTCCTAGGCCAATTAACTCCTACTTTTATTCCTAACTTAGCCAAAGTCAGGAATCACTATTCTGCCAGGCCAGGGGTAGCCCCTTCCAAGTAGTACCAGGCTCCGCGGATCGGTGGTCTAATTGTAGAAATTGGACAAATAGAGTCTATTGTACGCTAGGGGAGTTAGCCGCCAGAAGAATACGTTTCCTCACCGACGGTTCTACAATTAGACCACCGATCTGCGGAGCCTGGTAAAGGCTAGGCCAGAGTCTGGGAGACATGCACTAGACTGCGATAATATCACTCCAAATTACCTTCCACAAACTTCATTCATTCACAAACTCCCTCAAACGTGGCGGAGGTGCGCAGCCATTGTGATGGGCGTGGTAGTGGTTTTGTTCGGCGTGTTTTTAAACACAACACGCGCTCCCCCCGAACAATGGCTGACGAAGTTCACAAAATGTCAGTAGTATTTTTGAAATGCACATCTGAATGGTTTTTGTAAGGGCGTCGTCAAAAACAAGAATATACAACCATGTACGCAAAATAACAGGTATTCAAGCCACTAGATAGATTATAAAAACGGTCAGGTAACGCTTGTTCACCTTTATCCGTGGGGTAACCTATATCCGTTGATGTTAAAGACAGGGTATTTAGGTATACAAAGTCGAAGGGCTGTGCTTTATTTTAGAATATTTCGAAAATGTTGCAGTTTGCAGTCGATATCCGTCGACTTGATATACCTAGATACCCTGTTTTTACAAACAACGGATATGGGTTACCCCACGAATAAAGGTCAACCGGCTTCACATCCACTACCTTTTGTTAGTGACACTGAGAAAGAGTATTTTCAACCCAAAACTATGAATCAATAAACAAATGGTGAAGACAATTTTTAGGTAGTCCGATAGGAAACAAAATAAGAAAAGTCAAGACAAAACACGAGACAAAAGGCAACCCTTGAACTTATGATGGTAACAATTTTAAGTTTTCAGTATATCTAAGTTCGATATTTATGTTTTGTTATTATAATGACTTACTTTTGATTGGATCTGTGTTCATTCAACTAAGTTAAGTTCTCCTGCTATTCATTTTTTTGTAATGTATGATCACTTTGGTTTCTTTGTTTTGACCTCTGATCTCTCCTTATAATTTTACGCTAAATTATCTGCATTTGTTGTTAAGTTGTTTTTTATTTCATGTATTTCAATTTTATCTTATTATGCATGTATGACTCCAGGAAGAGTAGTGTCAAGATAATGTACACTAATGGAGATCGTAATAAAACAAACAAACAAGATTCATGTTGCTAGTCAATACAAATTTGTACAGCCTGAAAAAAGTTTGAACTGTGATTTACAACGTATTAATTTGACTTACGGACCCAAAATAAGGACAGTTTTCAATCCTCGACTTGGGCATCCTGAATATTATCTTGATAGTTCATCTGTGTTGGTATGGACATGTAAGCATGTAAGATCTATATCTATACGAATAAATGCCTGTCTTCTCTACGATAAAATTCTTGTCAACACCACTTGTAACAAAACATTTTGGAAAGGGGCTACGAATTTGCATGAATTATGTATTTTTATCAAGATATTGTTGTTACTTTCATTACCTAAAGGGTCTTATTCGTATAGTTGCTTGATTTAGTTCCGCTATATGTTTGAAGGGGTTTTTTTTGTAGAAGAATGTTCTGTCTTAGAGACAAACTATCTTAGCTTGTCTTTGATTCTTATCATTCTATTTTTGCCATACTCAGCACAAGTATATCCCTTAAAATCAAAGCAATATGAATATAATACATTTTTGTTACAAGAGTCAAAATAAAGACTATGAAACATTGGATTGAAAATCGCCCCTCGGGGCATCGATAAAATCTATTTTATTTGATCAAATTTGTACAAAAAAAAGCTTCTATATAAACAACAATTTGAACAGTCGCTAAAATCAACAACATTAAGAATCATATATACAATCCATAGTTCTGCGTAGCTCTCAAAGTACAGAACGCTTATTAACATATACAAACTTATGACATGATATCTTCAGCTTACAATCAGACAAGGGTTTCTTGAAACCAACATTTGAAGACAAATAGTTTCGGTATCTTAAAAACATTAACAAGCACAAGAATGTTGGTCAACAACGTGAGAATAGATCATACCTTAGATCATGGATCATGACCATGGTACAGATTCCTATGGTCTCAAAGGTTCTTATTTACCGAGTTCAACTTTTGTGACACTTGATCTATATTCCTATTTTCTCTCTCTTGTGACTCGATATGTAACGCTTGTTTACTTTTTTCACGGGTTTTCCATTGTTTTTAAGAACAGGGTATTGTATGGTCGGCGGACGGTGGTTTAAAACTGCAATATTTTGAAAATATTGCAACTTGAGACCGCCGTTCGTCAACTTAATACCCTAAGTACCCTTTTAAAAACAACAACGGATATGGGTCACTAGGCGGAAGAAAGTGAACAAGTGTTACATTTTACCATATGCATAGAAAATTCACAAAATGTCTGACTTGCAATTAGCTCTCACCAGTTGTGAGCACACAGATGGTGGTACATCAATACATATTGTTACAAGGCGCAGTACGTTTTGCATTACCACATATTTCATGATTTTGCGAGAAACAAAGACATAGATTCAAATCATTAACCAATTAACAACCGAATCTTTCCACATTTACATCTCTGCCGATATAAACAATGTAATGAGCTTGGCACTGATAATCATCTCATATTACTGACGTCAACAATAGTATTTTTTCTGTTTGCCTTTTTTTATTGGACGTTAGAAGTTTTCCAACTCACTAGTCTTTAATTCATCAAATTGGCAAAAATTATTGCCTAACATAGAAATAAAAACTTCATTTAGCCCCTAGTTCTTCTTTGTTTCCGACATAAATTAAACCCAAAAAAATGCAATTTCAGTCATAGAAACATAAACGGAAATAAGGAACAATTGTACCCACTGTGGTCATGATGATAATTCAGGATCAGTGACACATTCAATAAAAACTGAGCCAAAATCTAGCATAATCTGGAAATTAATAAGGACTTCTATCAGTGTGCCTTTTTTGTTTCCTAGATGCTTTAAGAAGTTTTCAGTTCTCAAAAAAAAAATGCTTTCTGCTTTGGTCCTATATTTCTAGGCCAGAACAAGGATACATTGAAGAGCACGGAAATGGGTGAAATTCCCGCATAATGTTGACTATTCTCAGACGATTTTGCTGTAAATTCCAGCCAGTGGCGGTGGAATGTGTATGAAAGGGAGTTTGTTCACGTCCACGGCCAGACATGAATGGCGCATTGTTAAGGCTTCTGGCGCCGCCATTTTGGGTCAGGGGTCAAACATGTCTGACATAAACGTTTTTATATGGTTTGTTTTTCATTTGCTTTTCAGTTTACATTTCTTCTTTTCTTTAGTTAACATGATTTTAGGCAAGAATTATTATGCAGTATACAGAGCGTGTGTGATAGAATTTGTAGTGTTTGTTCTCGATCAGTCTTTACTATTACAGCTCATTCTCTTGTTTCCTTCAATTTGAGATTTTTGTAGCACCTGGATCGAAGAACAATACTAGGCTTAAACAATGAACAATCAATAAAACATATGTTCTAAATATTTTGTTTCCGAGCAGAAATAACGGCGTTTTGAGCAACTTTGGAGGTCATAAAGGCGACCTTGAAATCCATCATGGCGGACAGTTAACAGGTGGTTGTTGGGGGGAGGGGGGCGTGTTTCAACAAGTATAGGTCATAACGTGATAACAGAGCAGCCTTATTGCCCCAACTACAATCCAGTCATTACACAAATGTTTCCACCATAATAGCCAGAGCTGGTCGGTAATTTTCCCCCTAAAACCCTCCAATATCGGCGGTTCTAAAGAAGAGGTATTTGGGGTAATCCGTGGGTTCTAGATCCTCTCCAGCCATTGTAAAATCGGCTCTGTAAACGGCGTGTTGTCTGAAGGACATAAATCTAAATAATAAGGGCGGTAAGACTGGACAGGCCTGACCCAAAACAGTCGGGCTGGCTGAAAATGGCGTGTTGTTTTCTTAGTGGTTGACGAAAAGTCTTTCTGATAAAGGAAACGTTTCTTAGTGGTTGCTTTCTCACAAAGGAACATGACGTAAGAATCTTTAATTGTAAAGAGACTTTTCATATATATATCATCTGTGTCACACGGAATTTTGAGAGTTCTTTCAGCGTGAAAATTGGAGGATAGACAATACTTTATTCTTGTTTACGAATCCTTTTTTGCTGTGTCAACCCCATCTAATACAAACGTATGACGTATTGGCCACCACACTTTAATTGTAAAGAGTCTGTTCATATTATCCGTATCACACGCAAATTTGAGATCCCTTTGAGTTGTAAATCTAAGGATATCTTTACACACACGTTTGTAAACAATGACTTATTTTTGTAGTATTGTAGTTTCAACTGAGTATCCTTTTTTGCTGTGTCAACCCCAAATAAATGCGAACATATGACGTATACATTTATAATTTGGAAACATTCTGAAGTAGCCGTTTTAGGGCCAATAGGATAAAATGATTTGACAACTAGACATTTTAAGTTTGAGTTTGTGAATTTAAGACATGCTGACCATTTTTGTGTTAAGCTCCAGAATGCGTTGGTTCTCTAAGTGGCTTAAAATAACAGAAATTGGCCTGATGAGGCAAATATCTAATTTGCCAAAGTAATCAACAGGTCTTAGGGAACAATCCTGGGCCAACCAACTCCTCTTGCAAATCATTCAGCCTATTTGGGCAATTTCTACTTATTATTTGGCAACTCAAGAGGGTCTAGGGGAGTCCTAAGACGTTAAAGACGTCTGGTGGACACTTACTTTAAGACGTGTAAGAGATTACCGAAGGCAGACAGAGAGACCAGTTGTCTCCGTCCCACACGCCCTGTTGTTTTTGCTGTATGAATCATTCAACCTATTGGGGCAATTTCTACTTATTAATTGGCCACTGAAGGAGACCTAGAGGAGACTTAAGACATTAAAGAAGTCTGGTGGATACTTAAGACGTGTACGAGATTACTAAAGACAGAGAGAGTGTCCCCGTTGTCTCCATCTCACACGCCCTGTTGTTTCTACTGTATGAAAGGTACCTTTGTGCGACAAGGTTGCCCCACCACGGCTGACTAGCTAACAACAATCAACCCTCCAGCGTTCCCACCGCCCAGACCTCTCGGTTTACTCCTAATACCTCTTCCCGAGACACCGCCGTCGTTTTTCCTTATCTAATCAGCAAATCGGGGCATAATTAGCGCCCAAAACAAACCGATCGGTCTTGTTTAAATCGCTGATTTTTTTTGCTGCGGGTTATTTGGAAAAATTGAGTTGTAAACATGGCTGCGTTTTTGAGTGTTTTGAACCGGATGTAAGAGTAAGGAGGTACGGGTAGAGGTACTGTTCTCACATACAGGTGTGTGAGTACTAGGGTTGCATGCGGGTACTTTAAAAGGACCCCATACAAAATAATCTACTAACTTTCTAAGGTTTATTACAGTTTATGCCTACAGAGTGCTATGCACAATATTGGAACATGCACTGATACAGGTATCTCGAATGTTGACCACAATATTGTGTTCTTTTGGAGCCAACCTCAAAAAACAGAAACAGATAGTGGTTGGCAAATAGTTTAAGTTTTACTTTAAATGGGCCCTCCACAAAATAATCCACTAACTCTCTAAAGTTTCCTACAGTTTGTGCCCTCAACGTACTATGCACAATATTGAATCAGAGTACATACAGATAAGCTCAAATGTCGGCCGCAATGTTGTGTTGTTTTAGATCTAGCTCGGATGCCGACCTCAGCAACAGATAGTGCTTGGCAAATAGTCTGACCATAAACACATAAATAACATGTCCGTCCTACCGTGTCAGCGCTGTGGCTAGGGACGGGTTTGCGGGCGATGTCTGGCATTTCTAGTGTTCCATTTTCTCACTGTTCATTGTAGTCTCGATGTGTCCTCTCCTCTGTTCTTTAGTGTAGTCTCAGTCAGTCGTGCTCTTAGGCACGGTTGTGTTTAAGGATTGTTTACCTTCCGTGTAGGTTTTAAAGACGATGTGCTCTCCTAATCTTGAAGATGTTTGTGATGTAAGTTTGAGGAAGGTGTCTTGTCGAAGACATTGACTAAGTAAGACATGGGTTCCAATGTCATGTTTCCTTTGGTGTTCCTTAAGTTATGACTCGCTGTTCAAAGACGATTATCTTGTGTCGCCCAATCTTATAGACGTATCCATGGAGGCTTACGGTCGACAAGAACAGGCTGTATGATGCAAGTGTCACGTAAGACGTCGGCTAAGGAGTCCGTAAATTCCAAGGTTGTTGCGCCGTCTTGGAAGCGTCTTAGACATTCAGTTTGGTGGGTTTTCAAGTAGTTGAGACCTGCTCTTGAAACTCTTAAGTTTCGAGTATGACTTAAGACGCACATAATTAAACAGCAACAATATTTCTAGTCGTAGTAGATTTCCAAAAATGTTTCTTGAATTATTGACAACAAAGCTTGTCCCTGCTGTAGCCAGATTGAAGGGCGGGTTCCATTTGCATTAAAGTCGCTTTAAAAAGTCCATAAAAGAGCCGACCGACAAAGGGGGACATCCAATTCAAGATGGCGGCCGAACTTTAAACAAGCTCAGAAATTTCCTTAGCTGACATGAATGGAAACAAAGGGATTGTATAAACCGTCCTTGTTGTATTTTTTGCGGGGTGCGTCTTTAGTCCATGAAGACAAGAGTGGTCTTAAGCCTTAAGAAGTTTCGTGGTTTCTTGTTCAGTTCGTTGTTGCCTTAGGCGATGTACAATCATGTCTAATTTATAAGCATTTAGATATCTTGATTTTATAAGCAGTTGTCGACGTTGCATTTTTGTCACAGAATTCATCCTAACAATTCGTCTGTACAAACTTCTTTTGATCAAGAAGATATTGGAATTGTTTCTTGGCAGGCGACGACGTGGAAAGTTGTCGTCAGTGGTCTCCATTTTCTCTCTCACACAAGCACACATTATAACAAATGCAATCACTTGAGTCCTTATTTACATTACATGTATACAGAATGGAAACAAATTTGTCCTCTGCTGTTATGTACAATCCTCATAGGTCCGTCTCTAGAGGTTTGGGCGGTCCGTTGTAGAGTTCGGGCCGATCAGAGACAGTTCCTCGCTGTTTTCTTTTCTCCTTAAATCGTCCGGAGTGGGACACGCTGAGGTGGTGTCTCCATGGACCGGACTGCTGAGACTTGGACAGTTCGCTGTTAGAACTCTCTGCGAGCTTCGGGTTGCACTTGGAGCGAACCTGCGCGCTCTTGGACGTCTGGCTGCCGCTTTTTCTCCCGTTTGGCAGCTCGTCGGGTTTTCTGTTCTCCGCGTCTGAGTCCTCCTTGTACGGACCTGCCCCGCTTCCACGCGAATCCTTCCGATCTTTCGAGTCGCCTCGCGATTTTCTCCCGAGCAGTCTGTTCCACCATTTTCTGGCGCGGTGATCCATGGTTCTAATCCCACCTGGGCTCCGAACACCGTGGGAAAACGCCCGACACAACGTTGGCAACAACAGCGCACCACTTAAGGTCTGATCCCGGAGAACCGGTCCGGTTGGTCTGTGGTAGTACGTTAGCGGTGTCTCGCCTCACACAAGAAAAGCACACACACAGCAACTCCTGCGGGTCAATAAAATACGAAATATTAGATCGTGACAACACGTACGTGTAATGTATGTGCCCGGGGCAAAGGTACCCGGTAACGTACGTACGTACGTAAGGTCCCGAGTTCGATTCCCAGTCACCCGAGGTGACGCTGTCCGTGCCCCTCAGGTGAACTGCGTACATGTGAAGGAATCCGTGAAACATAAAATCCTCGCGCAAACAGAGAACCGAGCCGACATTAAACAAAGAAGAACCTTTTCACTGTACTTCAAACAGTTCACAAGGTTTACGCTTTACGTCTTGCTCTTAAATAGGTCCCCAACCTTACCTTAATCAGGAAATATCTTAAGGTTTACGTCTTGCGATCTTGTTTTTTTGTAGGAAATTTCAGCCCCACTTTTCACCTGCCTACTCGGCAAACACCGCACAGAAAACCTGCCGGGGTAAACCGAGAAGACCACCAAACAACAAAACCACTTACTTCACACAGCAGGCATGTTGGGTCCTGTAGTACGTAACCCTCCACCCGCGTCTTCTCACAGTCTTCTTAAGGTTTCCTCTCCGTCTTAAGACACTGAGAGACGTCACGACAAGGAGAGTGATCGTCTTCAGGTGTATGTAAGACAGGATGATTACCAGGTAGGGAGCTGAGATCAAAAGACTTCACCGAGAGACTCCACAGCGCGGCGCAGTGTGCTAAAGTACACAACACTGAGTTACCTGTCCCGCGAACGGGCCGGCACCGGCTCAAAACTTCAACTTTTGTCTGTAGAACATGGAGTTTTAAACCACTAAATTCGACGAAAGTATTAAATACTTCAGAAATGTAGCTCGTGTGTATGCTGTTGACGTTGTTGGGACGTTCTCAAAAGTATTATGTAACTCTAAGGGATATGAGTTTAGTTTGATATCTTCAAGTGCGGTGTGAACTGTAAGTTTGAGTCGGTCCCCTCGAACCCTTGACACAGTAGAGGACAAATCAAAAAGACGACAAAGGGACGAATTACGTCCGGTCCAATGAGCGAGCGGGGTGGGAGGGGCGGAAACGAGAGGTGAAAGTTCACTTTCACACAGCAAGTAAACAAACTTTGTTTGCTAAATGTACGCCAAAAAACAAAAACAAGTCGTCAAACCCGCGACACATTCATGAGATTAAAAATCGTCGCCCCGCCGCCATTGTGCAACATGGCCGCTCTGACAGGTACCTTTTCCCGCGCATGGGTGACGCCATAGCGGTTGCCATGGCGACGGAAACCCAATGCCACCCCCTTGAATACACCTTTGTGTTTTGACGTTGCGGAAGTCGCGGCCGCCCTCTTTAACATGCACGGCAGGAGACGGGAATTTTCGTCTTTTGAGTCTGGAACTATGTGAGTCGTCTGTACTCCGCGTTTTGGCCAGGACTCCGAAATATGCCTGGCATGTTTAAAGTTAGCGGATCGGACAATGTTGGTCTTTCTTTGGAATGTACTCCAAAACAGGAACGAAGAAAAAGAAGAATGTCAGCGTTTCAGCCTGGTATTTCTATTCGCGTTTGAACTTCAACCTTAAATTACACGGTTGTAGGAGAGAGTTTGTGTCAAGATTTTTTTTCATATCGCATGAAAAAGAAAATCTTGAAAAAACTTTGACATGTACTTCTGGTATCATAAAGTGGACCTGGCGACAAAAGAATTATAGACTCTGAACAAAAATTATAGACTTATTCTTAGTCTTACAAGGGACATGTCCGAGTACACAAACGAGGGGCATTGCGCAGTAGTTCGCATACTAACCGCCAAGGGGCGCCACTGCATAAACTAGGCTGAAGATGCATATTGTGACATGTGTTATATATGATTTATTTTGCTTTGGGACTCCGTAGGTGATTTGAGAGACAAACTAAAGATAAACAACAATTCTTATCACTGTTTTTAAAAAAATCGCCGTCGGCTACCGCAAAATGATAAAACATATAGTGATTTGTTTTATAAACTTGAAAAAAGTGCTTATGTTGTAAAACATCATATCGCACAAAAGGATGTGATTTTTTGCCATCCTCCTGCATCAAATTGCGGGTTTTTAGACAATGTAAACCATCCTATCGACTTTGTGTGGCCTAAGCCTTGTTTCTACAAATCTGAGTGAAGGATGGATTGTTGTATAAACTGTTGTGCGTATGTGGCAAAACAACACATTGCAATAGAAAAAGTAGCTGTTTTGTTTCACCGTCTTGCGTCAAAGTTTGGATCTTAAGACAATGAGAACCATTCTATTGACTTTGTGTGGCCTAAGTCTTGTTTCTACAGACTATCAGGGGAGGATTTCTCGCACCACTAACCGTCCGGTGGGTCAGCACAAAAGGCTCGCAGTGTTTACATTACCAGAGTACCCGGCTTTGGGTGGACAATGTGGGCACAGAGGAACAACTGTTAAATAATCTCCAAGCAGATGTGGGGGAAAGACTAATAACAGTAATAACTGCTTAGAGATCAGGACAATGTTTGCAAAGAGGAAGAACTGTTAGATAATCCCCAAGCAGATATTGGAGGAGGCAACGCCGTTTTGTCTTCCTAGCTGTCATTTACAATGTTTAATTCACCCACTTTTCGAAGCTGGTTGCCAGCTACCCGTAATGAAGTTCACAACAAAGACTTAAAACGAGGGCTCGAGCTTAGCATACCTTTTGCCAGACATGATAGGTACAGAAACAGTGCTATTCCATACTTGTCCACACTCTTAAATACTGATTTATAGCCTGTTTATAGTCACATGACTACTACATGGAATCTTGATTACTGCTCATGTTAGCCTTCGTGTGCATCAATTATTGTTAAATATGTTATGTTGTATATATTAAGATGTTTTTAAGACTAAAACTAACTTAATTCAGCCAGTTTTACAGCATTGTATGAAAGGCTGCAACGTTGTTTTAGTATGTCCATGTATGTATGTATATGTATGTTTGAATAAACCATTGATATATAGATATATTTTTCTGTGTCAAAGTTTGATTCAAACTGCCTCCCTGACGATTTGTCCTCCCAACATCTGCTTGGAGATTATCATTCTCGAGCAAAACGTCAAAAAAACGTAAAACCAGGCCGGTGTCACAGCGAATTCGTCCCTCCACGTAATCGATGTGACAGTGGATCCTCAACCTATCAAAAAGTCATTGATTGAATCAAGCAATAAAGTAGTAAATCAAATCAATCAATCAAATAGCCAATTAATAAATCGACAAATTTAATCAAATACGCAACATGACCAAGCCACACTGTAAAATTAATCTGTAAACCCTACATGCAAATGGTAACGTTACCGGCCACATTAAACTTGAAAAGACGTTTGGTATGAATCACGAATTTCAACATTCAACAAGTCAGGTACCCATTTCTACACCTGGGTGGAGTGAGGAAAGTCGTGTAAAGCAGTGCCTTTCCCAAGGCCTTCCCAAAGATCGGTAGCATGACAGGATTCGAACCCAGGACCTCTGGGCCACACGACCCCACGAAAAAAATCCTGACTCGCAGATTGCTCTGGACACTCAACAGTTTGCGATGTTTAGAATAAATTTTGAGAAATTTATTTCTGCACAAAAGTTAAAGTTATAAAGATGTATACAATTTTGAGTATGTATTTTTCAGCGTCTTTTTAAGCTTAATGTGACCAATATTAAAAGATAGGCTGAATCGTAAATGCACGAACATCAAACTTTCTATTTCACTGCATGAAAAAAACCTTAAGTTAATCATTTAGTGTACAAAACTACTATATGAAAATCCGTGTGCAGAATAAATAGCAACTTTACATGATTAGGGTGGACCAGGGACGATCTTGAGATGGAGAGAGGGTCTTGAGAGCAAAATGAAGAATTGGGAATATCTTTGATTTGATGTGATTTAACTTATTTGGCTGTATGAAAGAAAAACAGCCAGGGTTACCCAAATAACCGTAGGCTATTATGAAGCAATCTACAAGCAGAGGTTGGGTCGCAGAGAGGAGCGAGGACCACTACTATCTCCGCGACCCAACCTCTGCTTGGAGAATAATCGTCAAGGGCCCGCCCTGGTAACTGTACAGTATACAGTGAACAAAATAAACCGTTACATCATGTTTCTTCTCCCGAAAGATATTCGAGTAGAAATATGCTGTAATAGAGCTAGAACGTGGATTTATAAAGGTGACTATTTACAATCTCTTTTTAACGTCCAGGGAATTGCAGCAAAGTTTTCATAAATAGAGTAGAAATGTTACAAGGTTAAGATAAAGCGAACGGACTGAGAACGAAAAATGTTATACAGGCATAAAAAAAAGATGTAAAATTGTCATGAAAAATAGACAGAGCAATAGATACGACAACGAAAAATTGCAGCTAATTTCCAAGCAGATCCTACGGTACTCTCCAAGCAGAGGTTAGGCTCCGCTGTTTTTTTAACGTTTTTTTTAGTCGTTTTTATCGGGCTTTCTATTTTTTTTAATATCTTGCTGTGGCTGGCGTACTTCAAGAAAAATGACAAAATAGAAAGCCCGATAAAAACGACTAAAAAACGTTAAAAAAACAGCCAGAGCCTAACCTCTACTTGGAGAGTAATCCTATGGTAGCCCAAGATAGTACGAAAAGCTGCCAGAGGAGTGAAGCCGGCCTAGGAGTGTGTTTGGCTACCGGAGTGGCTGATGACTCCCATTGGCCAGCTATACTTCTTAGCCATCTGTGATACTATCTTATACCACTGGTAAATCTGTCTGAAGATTAAATTGCAGCAACATTTTCACGACCCCCCCCCCCCTCCTCCATCATTCTTTCTGGTCCATCCCTAACAAAATATGCAAACTTGATGTCATGATGGCAAATAGTTTAGAACAAAACTACATCACGAAAATCTCCTACGACAGAACATCATCAATATTTAACATCAAATTAATAGAATAAAATCATTCTCTCTGCGGCTTTTCAATCCAAGTCATGCCAGATTAGAAGAAAACAACACGAAGAAAATCTCCATTGACAGAACATCATTAATATTTAGCATCTCAGACATCACATAAAACTAATAGAATGAAATCATGCGTTCTGTGACCTTTCATCTCAATTAATGGAATGTAAGAAATTGCTGTTTAATTGCTGCTTCTCTGCTCAAAGCCCAATTAGCAAATTGCAAAGGCCATATTTGGTTTTCAAAAGGATATGTTGACCCCAGAGGGACGCAAATGTCGCTAGGCAACGCAGACGACGTTTTATTCATCTCCATGTTTAAAGATGGCGTCGCACATTTGGTCAGCTGCGAGCCACACACTGTTGACTTCTCTCCTTTTTTTTTTCAAGGCCTCTTCTTGAATACAAAGACACGTCAAATCCGCATTCAACGTCTTGACAACTTGTTCGATCAAGCTTGGTAACAATGCGAGGCCATTGTACGAAAGACCCGACAAGAGTCCTCTTCAGTCCTCTTGAAGAGTAAAAGCTCAGGTCAACAAGGTCATTCATCACGTCATGGCAGAACAATCGAACGTCTCGTTCGCGTTTTAACCTCTCGCGAGATCTTCCACTAAACCAGGTGCACCACGGGATTGAGAACCAGCATTCCATAATTTTGTTTCCATATTGAAACACGGTCCAAAGTTTTCCAGCAAATCACACAAAATATCCAGCGGATTTTGTGCGAAAATGAGCGTCAGTTTTTTTTTTTTTTTCAGCTCTGAGATTCGTAGATACGTCAATTTTGCCACGGGAGAAAACAATCGAACAGGTGGCTTCTCAAATCCCATCGTTTGTTTTTTTGCCATCAGCTAACTCACCACGAAACTACTTTTCAGTCCACATAAAAGAGACAACAACAACAACTCTGTCGTCACAAGTCGCGCCGATTTTTTTCCCAGGGAAGAGAAGTAAAATCCGACAGGTGCTCTCAGTCTCCTCTAAATCCCTCGGTTTGTTGTTCACCACTCAACTACCTCACCGCTAAGTAGCATCTCAATCCACACTAAAGAAAACAACAGTCTCACGTCACAAGTCAGTCACCAGGGGAGCCGGTGGTAGCTTGGCTTCCCTTCTCGGCGACCGAGTACCCATCCTAGGTGACCCTCTGTCTTGTCTCTCGGAGGAGTTGCTACTGGGGTCACTAAAGAAGTCCGGCCTGTCGAAGACGCCCATGCGGTACTTGTGCTCCTTAAACCGCCCGGAGTTTGAGATCCCGACGTTCCTTCTAAACGGACAACTGTCCGACTTCCTTATGATCTTGTTCGAGCTGTCTGCAAGATGAGGATTGACCTTTGACCTGATCCTGCCCTGCATGGTCCGGCTGACGTCCTTGTTGTTGGTCGGGCTGACCTTCTGAAGGTCAAGGTCACCGGCGTCAAGGTTGTCCCAGGAGCCGTTGCGGCGTTTTCCGCCGTCTTGGGCGTCGTCTACGTCTTCTCCTTCAGTCTCGGGAGGTGCTCCGGAGGAGAAAGCTTTCTTGTACTGCTTCTTGGACTTGGACTTGCCCCACAGGTTTCCCCACCACTTCGAGGAGTTCATCTTGCGTCTTGAAGACGTTTAGCTGAAGAAAATATCTTCTTATTTCCGACTCCTTGTGTCTTGAGTCGTCAAGATGGCGCCGTTCTCACCGCCAAGGAATCCTTGCTTGGAAACAAACGTCTTCAAGAAATAGTTTCCACTTCGTATGTCTTAGGCTCTCCTTTAAGAATCCTTAAAGACCCTAAGAGGAGGAGAGAAGAAAGCACAATAAACACGTGTATCCCTGCACCCCGGACGGGAGGCCGTGTGACACTGTACCGGGTCTGTGCGGGATTAGACTTGGCACGCTATGGCGGCACACACACGACAAGGTGCAGCTGGTAAAGGCCTATTATGCATCATTTTGGCCCCGAAACAGTGAACATATTCTCGAAAACAAAACCTTCATGTAAATGACATGCACACCAATTGTTTAACATATTTGCATCATCAATTCGTATTTCTGGTGTGTGTGAACTATGCAGAGCAAGCTACACAATTCCAAGGTCTGCTATTAAAGTTTCTAATACCATCTCAAACTTAACTTCTGTTCTAAACAACAACATGGTGCACACAGTGGTTTGTACAATGCAATGATGTTGTAACCCCCCTTCCTAAACATTGGTGTGCAATTCTATAGTGTCGATCTCATTTACTATATATATAAACAAAAGAAACGGGAATAAAATCTACTTTTTATGTTGTCCTAAGGTTGTCAGGGATCAAAGTCTATTATTGTCCGAAAGCCAGTACAGTAAAATGAATGTTGCTGACGCTAAAAATTATCAAAGATGAAAAAAAAAAAACAGGATAAACATTACTCTAACATGATAAGGTACCAGTAACATTTAGAAGTCATTTTATGTGATGAAAATTCATGAAAGCATGACGTATCTAGACTAGCTATAGTAAAGGTCACAATAGATACATTGCAAAAATAAATGTAAAACACTCTTGATAATGACACTGTACAAATGGGTTGAGTTATCTTTAATCTCCAAGCAGATATTGCAGTTGGACTTGTTTTGAGCACATTTTTTTATGTTACCTTCACAGAAGGGAACATATTAGAGCGAGTGCAGAAACGTGCCTGCAAAATGATCATTGGACGCCGGTACAATTCCTACTCAGAAACGCTAGAACAGCTCAATCTCCAACGCCTATCAGACCGCCGTCGGAGCCTGTGTGTTGACTTTGCTACCAAAGTTGAGAAATCCCCACGGTTCTGTTCTTGGCTGCCCCCCACCCGTGCCCAACAGCACGGTAGAAACCTACGCAACTCTGGACAGTACCAGCAGCCTTCTGGGTCAAAGCGCTACAGGACAAGCGCCATCCCGGCCATTGTAGAAACGCTTAACGAACTCTAGCTGTACTTTACTTCTCAGTTACACTACTACAATTATGGCCTCCTCATGCGGACGTACGAACTCTTTTTTACAAAGTTGTCTTGTTTTAAAAGTCTGTATAAAGTCAAACCTGTAAATAGCGGGATTCCTTGAACGTAACAAATTTTGTATTACGTCGATTTTGTATTTCAAGTAGTAACTATTGTTTTAACAACGTTCATGAAGTTTTTCTGTACTGTTCATGATTGTTATATCCTCGTAATTCAGCCCCATAGGCTGCCAAGAGGACTATTATGCATATTGCTCAATAAACCAGTCTACATATTGTTTTTGCTTTGTTTCTTCTTCTTCTTCTCCGCACAAATAAGGTCAACGACCTGGACCAGACGGCTGTCACCATGGTAACCGGTAAAGTAGCAGACACCATGTGGTGTTCGGTTACATAATGTAGCAAATGTCAGATCTAGAGGAGCTCGGGTCACTACATTTAGAAATGTGTTCAAATAAGAATGAACAAAACAGTTGCCAGTGTTAGACTACAACATGTGAAGGTAACATTCTGTATTTGCTTGCAAATATTACCTTTCTAGTTGTGGAGCGTTTTTTTACAGGTACAGTGCCATTTACAAATAGCGCGCACCTCTAGAAAAACGTACAAATACAATGCACGCTCAAAACAAACACGACTATTACATCTGCTTGGAGATAAGCCACTTTCAGTTAACGATTGAAGGCCGGACCGAGAAGTCATGACCGGTCCTTGACTTCCGCGCTAAACGATCGTTTGCCTACTTGTCCTTACTTGTTACTGTGGAAACACGAGGCTAGGCAAGGGGTTTGGGGGTATTGTGAATCTGAGATAGAATATCGTTATACCTCCCTCCGATTAGGCGCGATTCGATCGACCGATCAGAGCGCCAAGTCTAAATTACGAGGAGGCATGACCCTGACGGGAAAGGGGAACTCCTCCATTTCTTCGGCCGCATCGGGGCATGCCCCACACCAAATTAAAGCCTCTACCTTAACAGCCTCGCGACTGCAGCGGAATGTGTTCTCCGCCCACAGGTCACGTGACCCCGTGACCTTCGACATTTCGTCACCCAGTAAACTTGACTTCTTCGCTCGTTCGGAATGCCATTACTAATGGTATTTAAAATGGTATGTGATGTTACACGAGTAGGCTGTCACATCGCTATTATAGCCGCATCAGTTTGTTTGCTTTTATTCCCTGACATTCTTTGAGACTGAAAGGAGGGATGCAATTGAAGAGTGGGTCTGTATGCTCTTTTCCGTAAGGCGTAGGCAGCCCATTTTATTTCCCGTAATTCGTAGGGAAAACCATCTTATCTGCGTAATTCGTAGCGAGGCGACCAAATCTAGCGTTAATGGCTTCCTTGATTTAGCGTAATACGTAGGGGGTTCTTCTGAATTCAGCGTAAATCGTTGTCGGAACCCCCCATGCAGACCCTCTTGAAAATCTTATCCTACCGCAGGATCTGCTTGGAGATTATGGGACTTTAAATTTACAAATTGTATACTGTACTGTAAAGAGCGAAATATTCGCGTTAGATTTATTTAAGTTCGCGAAAATTTTTGCTCTGTCCTCTGTCTACCAATCCCCTCGTTTCAATCACGACATCTAAACCACTGCAAATACATAATTTTTTTCCCACCGAGAAATTAAACTCCTAGCAAACATTTTCTCTTTTTCGTTATATTCACTCACCGAGAAACTGTGTGCACCGAGGTATTGACTTTTCATTCACACTGTTTTGTTGCGCATACCGGTTCAACATTTAATATTTTATTTAATAGGCACGTATTATAAAACCAACGATTGGCCAAAATTCTTTCGGGTTTAGTTGGAGAATGTGAACTCCCAGGCGACAAAACCACACGAGTGAGTCACAACATGTCATGGGAAACTAACAAAGAGAACATTCTTCAGACTTTTTTTCTTAGTTTTGTATTCTCCAAGAAGAGGTTGGGCTCCTGCTGTGTTTTCCAAATGGACATGACGAAAAACGGTACGAAAACGCCTAAAACACGTCAAACACAACCGGAACAGATCCTCTGCTTGGAGAGCAGATCTTTTGCACCTACGACTAAAACACGTAACAAGTTCCCTTGCTGTAAATTCGGTAGCAGGGTATATTATACTCTACGTTCCTACCGAAAGACGGGTGCAGCCCCAACCGAGATGCCCTACCCAGCAAACTACTTGTAACCAGCAGCTTAACTGTGAGGCTGCTACCAGTTGAGCTACAGGGACATCCCTAACTATTCCCTTTCGCACACTATATTTTACAGTATCTAAATTTTAGTGAACACTCCTTTGTTTTCTATGCTGTCCAGCTACATGAACATATAACGCGCACCACATTGTTTAGATACATGTGCATATGCGCATCATGTTGTTTACGTTACGGACGTTTAAGTAGTCGAATTACTTCGAAAACATGCTTATGGAAAGACAACATTATGAGGACCAGAAAACAAGGCCCCTATTGTGGGTTCTGCTTACTGGTGTAGAAAATACGTGTTTAAACAGTTCCCCATGAAAAGAGCGCGTGACAACACGTATCTCCAAGCAGATGTTGCGAGATGAACTCACCATGTTCCTGGCATATAACATAGCCTCTACGTACCAGGCTCCGCGGATTGGTGGTTTAATAGTAGAAATTGGACAGATAGAGTACGCTAGGGGAGTCGTCCGGCCATACGAGTCAATATAACATTACTGTACTTTAAGTGTAGTATGATTGACTAGCGATCCGCAGAGCCTGGTTGAAACTTACATACTATAACAGCCTGTCTCAGAAACAGAAGAGAAAAAAATTTCAAATGTGTTCCCCAACATCTGCTTGGAGATTGAGGCTAGTGTTGCACGTACACTTAACCTCCAAGCAGATGTTGCGAGGTGAATTCAGAACGTTTTCTACCTACTCCATGTTCCCGAACGCAACAGCCGAGCTCAAAACAGGAGAACAAATTTTCAAAAAAGTGCAAATTCTCACCCCGACGTCTGCTTGGAGATTGTCAGGAGGCAACTTTTACCACGTACAAGTACAGCTGTCAACGCGTGGGTTAAAGTCGTCAGGTTTTTCCATTAGCGACTTGACATATTTAGGGTGGGAACATGACAAGTTCTACCCCTGAAACATGCATGCTGGTGAACTCTTCCTCATTTCTAAGCCTGTTTACAAGCAAAGAGGAACACTTCTAAGATTCTTCTAGCCTTATATCCAGCCGTATATTATACTATATAGACATATTTAGGGTGGGAACGATGGCTCAAGTTCTACTCCTGAAACATGCATGCTGGCGAACTCTTCCTCATTTATAGCCCTGTTTACAAGCAAAGAGGAACACTTCTAGCCTAGTATCCAGCCGTATTATAGCTCCGTAAATTCGTAAAGAGGACAGAAGAGACTCGGGGGCTATAGTACAGCTGGATACCAGGTTAGAACACTTCCCAATATAAAACAGGGCTGGTATCCAAAGCAGTTTTTGAATTTGTTAGACTCCGTACTGCGCTAGTGACAGGGTAGGTTCTGCATAATGTCATACAGAATAGGTTTCCTCTGTTAGCGTTAACACTAGTGTTACAACTTAGCACACAGACATTCCGATGTATAAAGAAACATGTACAGTTTACAAGGAGGTTGCAGAAATAGTTTGAACTTCCTTGTCGTCAACAAGGAAAGATTCGGACATAAATGTTCACATACCTCCACACAGTCGGTTGCTAGGCAGCCGTCACTAGTCGATCGTCCGATTCGCAGACGGTATTCGAGATGTGGAGGAAACGTTACCGGGCTCTGTGTCGAGTTTTCAGTGAGTCACGGAACCCGTCAAATGTTGGGGATGTTGTTGCCGTTGCTCCAGCGACGTTTCCTGTTGCAGTTCCTGTGAAAGAACGCGACCCTGGCTATTAACCTTGTCTCCCGACTCCGCTGGGGCTTCGGGCTGGGATTCCTCGGCGCTGTAAGCTTGTATCCCCGCCTGGAAAACGTAACCCTCTCGGTAATTTTGCCTGCTTGAATTCAGGTGGCTGAGGCAAAATTTCCTCGGCGGTTTGTTAGACTTGGTACCGAGGAGCTGGCCTGTGCGGGCCCGGCAACAGTCTGGATTTTGGTCCTGCCAGCAACAAGCGGTTTTCAGCTCTGCTCAGCTGACCCGAGTCCTAACCCTCTGTCACACTCCCCGCTAGGTCGTCCTACACAGCTGTCAATCACAGCGGAATTCCCGCGCTTCCTTGCGGAACGAGGATGTGGGCTGAAGAAACGCAGCTTTACTTTTCTGTTTTACGAGCACGAGTTTCCAGTCACGATTTCGTTCTCTTTTTAACCCAAAAGAACGCCACAGGATGCTTCCGAAATGTGAGACAAAGATATTTCTTCAAACGCGGAACACAACTCCGGTCTCACCCGGGTCCAACCGCAGCAAAGTCCTGTAGGAAACCGAGCGTCTGCTGGATTCACGAGACGGTGGTGATCTGAGAAACAGAAAGAAAGAATAAATGAATGAATGAATAGATGGATAAATGAACGAACGAATGAACATACGAACGAACGAATGAATATTATTACTGGACAATTGTACAATGTACATGTCACATTGAATTGCAACAGCTATTACACAACAAAATGATCTAACGGTTATACTACACATAGAACTAAAAACATTATAGACAGCAGTATAAGTGTTACATTATCATAATGTATGAATGATTTTGTCTGGCTTTTAAAACTACTAGATCTTCTTACGGAGATATGGGTGTTAGAAAAAAAAAGGAGAATGATTGGCCATGAGAATGTAACATCTCTCCCATATGACACAAGCTCTACTGCCTCCAGCCGGCTCATCCCTCAGGAAAATTACCTGTCCAATTGCTACTATTTTCCAGCTAACTTCGAAGTCTGGAAGAGGCGACTATACAAAGGAATTGACCTACATAGATGTCCAATTTGTCCTATTTCTACTATTTTTCCAGTGAACTATGGAGTCACGCAGAGTGAGGGAGAGAGACTACAAAGAAATGGATCTACCAGATGCGGCTGTGAGATGAGATGAATTCCCCAAGAGCGGTAGAGAATCCAACAAGTGTCTTGTATGAATGATTTATGTCCTAAGAATCCCGTATCCGGGGCGGGCGGCGGTAGAGAATGGTTCCTAGAAACGGGACAGACAAGAAAGGGGCTCGTTAAACCCGCGGAATGTCTTTTGTACACATTCATGTGTAGGGACCAGGGCTGAGGGCGATTTTCCGGGCGCGCTTATGTCAGCATTTTTGTAAAACATTGCTTGGAGAGTAGTCTCTAAGCAGATGTGTCAGCTGAATGACAAAACAGAAGAATTTGGCCAAATACGGACAAATGAGTTGTCATGTATCCGCCGGCCGGTCAGTTCACTCATAGGCCAATTAACTCCTAACTCCTGACTTTAATTCCTAACTTGGCCAAAGTCCCCTGATAGAGAGCGATTTTCCGGGCGTGCTTATTCAGCATTGTAAAACCGAGGGAGTTTTTCCAGTGAATAGAGCCTCCTTGGAACAGCATTGTGCTATGACGATAAAAAGAGGAATTCAATTTTGCTTCTAGCCATTATTACATAAGAGTACATGTCTTTTGGCGTCAAATGTGAATAGCGGAATTTGTACTTGGACCCGATCGCATGCACCCCAACAGTAACTCCCTCGCAAACTTCGAGTGGGGTTAAATTTTATTATATGGGGCGCCGGTTCGCAATTTTCTTACAGCCACTTTATTTCGCGAGACTATATGGAAGACCGACGACAAAGATTTACGACAACTATATATATTTTTCTTTTCATAGGACAGCTGAACTTTTTCCAAGACAACTCCATAAATTCCCAAAGAACGACGAATGAAACCGGGGTGCATGTCCCAGAAAAAAAGTAGCCGACATAACAACTTCTTGAAGATTAACGAAAAAGTACATTCGAACATTCAAACAAGCATGAACATTATCATAACACAATATCTTAGAAATGTTGAATCTAAAGCTGCACTAATGTCTGTACTAATGTACCCCAGTTCTTCACTAACCCACCTAAGGACTTGCAGTTTAAACAATTCAACTTCACCCATGACCAGACTTAAATTTAGCCTTTCCCTGCCTACAGTTTGTGTGTATAAATCCTTACAGTCAGGAAAGGGGATATCCTAAGCCTAACAAGTTAAACACGGACCTACCTAGGGACATCCCTGTGTGTGTGGTGGGCGTTATGACGTCAACTACTAAACCCTCCAATTTTAATCTCATTTAGGCCTAGGTCCCGCCTCACGTGTACGTACATGCTGGACGAAATAAGACACGGGCATGTTCTGCAAAATGAAATAGGACACGAGGTTTCTCGGCTATTTTTGTTGTAAATCGTCCAGTCGACTGTTTTTCAGCATGACCACCAGCGTTGTACACCTTCTAGAATACACTATAAGTGCTGATTTGCTGTTTGCGTAATGTCATCTTGTTTGAAAGGCAACCCTTCAGTATACATCTACGATCGTAAGGACGAAATAAGATACGGACATCCGTGGCCCAGTTTTTATTGTAAATCGTCCAGTGGACCGTTTTCCAGCATGACCACTAGTGTTATGCACCTTCTTAAGAGTCATTGCACGAGAAAACCAGGCAGAGGCCGGAAGATGGGGGTCGGCCAAATCGACTCAAACTTTTTATGTGTGGTAGGTATCTGGAACTATGAACAGCCATATAGTTAAAACCATCCAGCTATTTTTCGTTATGGCGTTCTGGGACCCCCCTCAGGGACCCTCAAAAATCCAACAATTTATGCCTGAAAATTACTGAAATTTCGATGGCTATTCTGAAAAATCTGATTAAGGTACGAACAAATGTTTTGCATTTCCATATAGCATGGTTGCTAAAGTGTTACAGACCAAAAGTTGAAGATGATGCATCAAAGTTATGAGGGTGTGCTAGGGGGTTACCTGAACCATTGAAAGCAGAATTTTCGTCACTGTAAATTTTAGTCATTTTTAAGGCGCAATAAAATCTATGCCCAGCGGGTCTGGTGAATGGTTTTAATGTTGATAGAGAGAGGAACATCTACTTATTCAAAAACAATCGTCATCTAATTGGGCCATACATAACGTGAGCCGTGAGAGGGGGGTCTTTATGGGGATTTTTCTGGTTTTGGTCTTTAGTAAATCGGGTGATCATATTACTGTATTGGAGGTAAGTCATGGCGAATGTTTGCGAAGTTGTTTGTGAACCATGTATAATTGTCAAAATATCATAATTGATTGGCAATATTGATTTGGGCTCCACATGGGGAATTTGGGGATACTATAAAAGGCATTATGCTGATTTTATACAATTTTACTCTTGCTTTCTAATGTTATTAAACTGGTATCTGTTTCTAAATTACTTGTACCTACCAGCTATGTTGTACACAATGAGAAGGCTCTACATGGGGGTTACCAGGACTCCACAAATGTGATACCATTTAATAGAAAGGGCACATGGATGTAGATCTACTTCATGCATATAAAGAAAAACATAGAACAAGACCACAACAATGGTCAAGATTAACGCTTTTGGGGATGGATAAGTGTATTTTTTTCATCAATACGGGTGCACTATAGGTACTGCTATAGACAAACAGCATTACATCAATGGTTTGTTGTATGCCTGACTATCCATTCACCATTATAAGGTCATACTGATTAGGGAACTGATGCGAGTGCCGAGTAGGCTAATAAAACAAGTGGCCGAAAAATTTGCATCGATTATGGTGAGGTGGTGTGGTCAGGAAAGCTGAACAGATGACAAAACACACAGAGTATGATATACCAAACAACAGATTCTTGATTGTCGTTCTTTCACATCTTTTCGTTTGACCTTTGGAATTGATGTTGGCATTCTAAGTAATTAGTAAACATTTGCGTTTGCCGATGTGTTTGCAATCTACGGCATATATTTGCTCATTTTGTAGCTGCTTTGTATGAATTACAGTATGGTTTAAACCTAAACGTTTTTTTCTGACAATGAAAAAAGCTTAGAATTGATGTGCACACCACAAGCCAAAAACAAAGTCTTTGCGGAATCCTTTACTTAGAAGTACATTAGATTTTTAAAAAATCTGATTAAACATTTAGCTGTAATTGCCAACAGACTCTGGTCGGACCTAACACTAGACATATTGCAATTGGGTACAAAATCTCTTGAAAGCCTTTTTTTAATTTTTGGTAAAAAAAACTATGAAAAAGCAATTGGTACATGTATGTGCATGTGCCTAGGATAGTTTCAGATACCTGTATGAAAGGAATTGTCATGTAGTCTATAACGGGCAGATGAAAATGGTTTGACACAAGTTTTAGTTACTTTAGCATTCATGATTCAAGGCCGTTGGTTATTGCCAGTTCACTCAAGTTTACATCTTTATACATGAAAAGATGAATGTAGTCAATGCTAGTATATAGTGTGTTTGCAGTGCCTGCCACTCGCATTCCTCTTCTATCCATCTAAATTTAGTTTATTGACTCCATGGTAGTGGCCACAAATTCAGTGCTGTCATACTGTCTCTGTGCTACTGAAAGGCTTGTACAATATTGTAAGCTACTTGGCTGTAATTTTTGTAATTTTTTACTTTAATTCATTCGTTCGTAGCGTAATTTTGACAAAAGTGCTACATCACCACTTAAACAAAAGTGAACTGTCCTTTGCGTTTGAATTTGCGTTTCGACAGTTTACTTGATACTAAAGGGGTTCTATATGTAAAGCGTTTGTGATAGATTTTCTTTTTGGTTTGTCCTTATGGTAATGAATGAATGGCAATTGATCATGTACAGCACTTTGTTACCTAAATTGTGCGCTATAGTATACAATAATTGATAAACAAAGTACAATGTACATGTAGTTATCATTAAGATAGCATTATTGAATATTGACATGATAAAGGCAACTTTTTCCGGCCATTTCTGTATTTGTATACTCACATCAGTTCCACAAATCAGCATGACCTTAAAGTGGTGAATGAATAGTCAGGCATATTAACAAACCATTGATGTAATGCTGTTTGTCTATTATAAATATATTAATAGCAGTACCTATAATGCACCCGTATTGATGAAAAAAAGTATAATGTACACGTATCCATCCCCAAAAGCATTAATCTTGACCTTTGTTGTGGTCTTGTTCTATGATTCTCAATATGTATAAAGTAGATCCGCATCCATGTGCCCTTTCTATTAAATGGTATCACAATTGTGGAGTCCTGGTAACCCCCATGTAGAGCCTTCTCATTATGCACAACATAGCTGGTAGGTAAAAAGTAATTTAGGAACAAACGCCGGTTTAATAACATTAGAAAGCAAGAGTAAAATGTATAAAATCAGCAAAATTCCTTTTTATAGTATCCCCAAATGCCCCATATGGAGCCCAAATTAATATTGCCAATCAATCATGATATTCTGACAATCATGCACGGTTCACAAACAACTTCGCAAACATTCGCCATGACTTAACCCCCATAGAGTAATATAATCACTCGATTTACTACAGACCAAAACCCGAAAAATCCCCATGAAGACCCCCCTCTCACGGCTCGCGTTATGTATGGCCCAATTAGATGACGATTGTTTTTGAATAAGTAGATGATCCTCTCTCTATCAACATTAAAACCATTCACCAGACCCGCTGGGCATAGATTTTATTGCGCCTTAAAAATGACTAAAATTTACAGTGACAAAAATTCTGCTTTCAATGGTTCAGGTAACCCCCTAGCACACCCTCATAACTTTAATGCATCATCTTCAACTTTTGGTCTGAAATACTTAAGAGCCCATGCTATAAGGAAATGCAAAACTTTTGTTCGTACCTTAATCAGGTTTTTTAGAATAGCCATCGAAATTTCAGTAATTTTCAGGCATAAATTGTTGGATTTTTGAGGGTCCCTGAGGGGGGTCCCAGAACGCCATAACGAAAAATAGCTGGAGGGTTTTAACTATATGGCTGTTCATAGTTCCAGATACCTATCACACATAAAAAGTTTGAGTCGATTTGGCCGACCCCCATCTTCCGGCCTCTGCCTGGTTTTGCCTGGTTTTCTCGTGCAATGACTCTTAAATACACTACAAGAGCTGCTTTGTTGTTTACGCTTGTCATCATGTTCGTAAGGTAACTCTTAGGTATACATGTACGATCGTCACTCAGGACGAAATAAGATTCTCAGCCCAGCAGTTTAATTGCAATTCGTCCAGTCGACTGTTTTTTAAGTGTGGAAATTATTGTCATACACCATTTTAAATACACTAAGATGAGCCAATTTGTTGTTTGCACATTGTCATCTTGTTCGTAAGGTAACCCTTAGGTATACATGTACGATCGTCAGGACGAAATAAGATACCGACAGGTTTTATTGTAAATCGTCCGAAGCGCGCTTCCGACCGGAAAGGCAAACCAAATTAGCCGAGGAGGCATTTCAGTTTTCCTGGTCAAGCCGAACTATCTTGCGTATTGGTCTACTTGTAATGAGTTGCTGCGGTTTAATGCGCTATGTTGTACACGTGAGTTAGCCTCTACCAGGCTTCGTGGATCGGTGGTCTTATTGTAGAAATTGGACAAATAGAGTCTATAGTACGCTAGGGGAGTTAGCCGGCCAGAAGAGTACGCTTGGTGAGGATAATGATTCTACCGATCCACGGAGCCTGGTAGAGGCTACACGTAAGTCTCTATGGGACTCGGCAGGTCGCTGGAAAAATATTTTAGGTTTGTTTGTTAGGGAAACGTTCAATTTGGCCTTGCATCTGAAGTAGCAGATAACTTAGGGGTGGCGCCCATCTTCATTTCTGTAACCCTTAGGCCACACATTTGTAACAGATGCCTTGAGAAAACCAGTATATAAGATATAAGGGCAAAGCAACCCGGGGGGTAGAAAGACAATAGAACAAGTCCCATAATAGACTTGAAATGCATGTATTAATAACCACCGCGCTCTAACAAGTGTATCCGAGCCCTAGACCCATGATACCCTAGGAACACAAAGCTCATACTGTACTGTTATCGCCTTGTTCCATCAAAATTGTGTACTGTAAATGCATTTAAGTTCGCGGGGATTTAATTTCGCGGTAGCGGGAAAAGGGACTTTTCGCGGTGGATTTAAGTTCGCGGTAACACCATAGACTGCAGTCTAATACCATTATAGAAAAATGTTCGCGGTGGATTTAAGTTCGCGGTAAAGTGGTCACCGCGAAAACCGCGAACATTAATCCACCGCGAACATTTCTGCATTTACAGTAATCAGATAAAGAATCACCAAGCACCTCCGCATGCCAGTTGTCTCTGTCAGTTCGTTTTAAAGCCATATAGTTAGGCACCCTGGCGGCATGTCTTTCACACCCTAACCAATAGATGAATAGATATAATAAATTTGGAATTTCCACCATTATAAAGTTATCTCTTCATTATACGAATAACTTTAATCCACAACAGGTGTCTATAACACATGCATGAAGAATAACGTCCCTGCAGGTATGTTTGTTGATGTTATCACTTTGGTAGCTTTAACATTGTCTATTCAGGCTGTATAGATCGATGGACATACCCCCATTGTCCCCATAACATAAAGAATCATATATATAACCCCTATTATAAACATTAACACAACAAATCCAATGCCAAAATAGCCAGTTTCGTACCTCAAACACCTGACAAAAAGATCGGCCGGTTTCTACAGGTATACCCCTGATATCATGAAAACTGACTTGTCGGATAGATAAGATACCAACACCTCCATTGATACTTAGAATTATATAACCTCTAATGCAAACATTGATAGTGTATCAAAATCCATATAGGTACAAGGGGTCTTGTACCGTTTACGCCTAAAATAACACAGTCAAGTATCCAACAGGTTTATAGGGGATTTGTAAAAGGACATAAGCACACTCATTGACATCAATAACGAATAGACATACTCTAAAATATACATTCTCTAAAATAAATATTGATACAGTGTATATAACACCATAGAGTCACAAGTCATCACAAGTGATTTTGTACCGTGTACGCCTAAAATAACAAGGGTTTCAAACAAGCATATCGTGCGAATGTTAAAAGGATAAAAGTACATCTAATGATAACTTATAGAATTATGTAATGTCTAAAATAAACATTGATACACCATAGAGGCACAATAACAAGTAGTTTCGTACCTTATAGGGCTTCAATAACGGAACGCACGAACACTGTAACGTTTATACCTTCTATTCCAGGTAAAATTCCTTCACACAAAGCACCCAAATCTCCGTGGCGATACAGAGAACAGTGTTGGCCTTTTCTGAGTCGATCTCAGGAAAATTAAGTTATGAAATATTGATGTTGTCCTTGTCCTACGGTCCCAGGGGAGTTAGGCGCGAGAGGACATGTGCGGGAAAACGGGCTGGAGAAAAGGGAGACCCGACTTAATATGGCAGGTTAAAGTTAGTTCGTGGTGTCTCGTACATGTTTCTTGTCGTAATTATTCCTAATGCCTTGTTCTGCTCAGAATCGACTCGGAAAAGACCACAAGAATTTCATCTGTACGGGGAAACGGGCTAGAGAAAAGGGGAGACCTGGCTTCATGTGGCGGTGGTGTTTCGTACAAGTTTCTCATCCTCTTTCTCTAAGCAGGTATCTCTCAGACACTAGTACTGAAACTCAAACGCATACGCGCAGCAACGCGACCAGGCTTTCTTAAGCGTGATGAAACGACAGAAAGACCTCTAAAACGATGCCGATGGAAAGATCAAATAGTACGGAACAAAATGCTGGAACAGTAGCGATGCATTGAGTGACGTAAGTTGGCTTTTGAGAAGAGTCTGCTTTTAAAGACACAGGTACATGAAACCACTTTTTGCTGTTTAGTTACTCATTGCTATTGTATATCATTACATAACATGGGCGATGGTTGAAACTTTATAAATATGTTTGTGGCCCGTTGTGTTTGTAGAAAAAATGGGTTTTATGTTATATTTTTCTTAACCATTTACAACCACAAAATGATAACAGAAGATCTTTGAAATCGTTATCAAGCGGATTCTTACAAGTTTCTGGTGTAAATACAATTTCATTTGATTTCAGATCTAGGAATTTGTGTACGATTTTCTATCTGCAAATATCTCCCCCAAAGCAAGAAAATATATTGTTTTTGGCGGTACTCCTTGACCGCAAATTATGACTTCAAATTGTTCGCCCTGAAGCATGGAAACAAAAAGTTCTCGCCACGTCGTGTAAAATTTTAGCAGAAAAAAAGAAAAACTTGGTGACGTTTACCCACAATTCCCCAGGGACAGGCTACCTTCGAAGACGGAATGTTGCGTAACCGCCAGTGCGCATGCTCAGAGGGTTCGATAACCTTCTGGAGTGAGGCGGCCATCTTGGAACATAATGACACTTTGTCACGTCGGAATCATTTCCGGCTGAGCTGGCCGCCATTGTTGTGCATTTTAGTTGAAATAAGAGCTCGGGGATCATCTCAAAGCAGATATAAAGACCGGCTTGTCTAACAGGTGGTTTTATCCCCCTAGTCCCAAGTTAGGTTACCCCTCCCTCTTTTAAGGAAAAAGGGATCAGATGTAAAGAAGCTTCGAGATAACATTTTCAAAGAGAAATCTATAGTTTTGGGAGACGCCACAATAATTCAGTGGTTAAAAAATTATTAAGTTTGGCAAAATACATGCTCGAATACGGTAGATAAACAAGTTTGTTAGACCTAACCACTGAATCTTAGCGCTTTTGGCAATTTTGTTTCTGTTTTCTCAGCCACTGTGGAAAGAGAACGTAAAAAGAATCTACTGTCCATTGTTGTGCGTTTTAGTTCAAGTAAGAGCTTGGGGATCGTCTCCGAGCAGATATGAAGACCGGCTTTTAAAATAGATATTACGAATGTTTTTATTCTCCTGGTCCTAGAGACTAGGTACGCAGGTAGCTAGGTACGCTACCCCTTCCTCTCTTAAGTGTGTAGGCATCCTTCCATCTTTACAGATGATGGTAGCGCTCTGTATCAGGTCACGGTGGTTGACAGCGTCTACTGTGGCTCTGTAGGCCGATCCTGGCATGGCAGTCGCGGCCACAGTTTAAGTAAGAAACAGGGATAACATGTAAAGAAGCTTCGAGATAAAATTTTCAAAGAGAAATGATATTTTGGGGGGACGCCACCAGTCAGTGGCTGAAAAAAATATTAAGTTTGGTAAAGTAGAACGTTATACTCGAATACGGTAGATAAACAAATTTGTTAGAAGCCGTTTGAGCTGGTCATCGAGCTAACTGAATCTTATAATACCCTTTTGGCAATTTTGGTCCTGCTTTGTGTGGAAAGAGAACGTTGTAACAAACTGTTGTCGATTGTTGTGCATTTTATTTGAAATAGAAGCTCCAAGCAGATGTAAAGACCAGCTTGTCTTACAGGTGTTTTTATCCCCCTAGTCCCAAGAGACTAGGTACATAGGTAGCTAGACAGGCTACCCATCCCTCTTTTAATAACGAAAAAAGGATAGGATGTAAAGAAGCTTTAACATCATTAAAATACATCTATTAGTATGTTTTGTGATGCATGATACGATATACTTTTGCACATATAAACTGTATGTTTTGACATGATATATAAATTCAATGTTTGGACCCCGGAAGATCGATTTTATATTTTGATTTGCTCTATTTCTTAGTTTGAACAATAGAACGTCCCAATATCTTGATAACACTCTTTAACGTCGTACTGAGTCTGAATATGTATCCAATTAAGACGTTTCTAGTCTAGCTGTAATGCGGTATTATCCATTCTGTCAAGAGCTAATAGAAGACGAATATCACTTTATGGTTGTATGTCCCAAATATTACGATATACACAATTCTCTATACAGAAGGCTGTCATTTTTTACACAAGGATTTATCCAAATGGACCTGAAGTGCAAATTGAAATACATCATGACATGTGACAATCCCTGCATGGCAGATATAGGAAAATATATCAAAGAAGGTTTAGACATTAGAAATTCCCCAAATGAATGTAAAAGCCTCCAATGATTGTAAGAAACTCATCCCATACTACAACTCCTGTATTAGTTAGATAAGCCTTAAGTAAGTTATAGCACTGTAGTTATGTAGAAGCCATACTTTGTACCTCGCACAATTGTTGTGCAATAAAGTTATTTTTTTTTATAAACATCAAAATAAAGGAAAAGAGGAACACGGGTATCGCCCGAGGTAGATATGCTTCACTGACAGAAGTGGTAAGCCAAGCGTAAACGAAAACTGTCAGACAATCAGTCACAAAAAACAACACATCAATGAAAAACCGGGACATTATCTAGCCTCCATAGCAGGCTCTCTGGAACATTTTTCCGTCAAATGGTCAAGCAACCCAGTACAAAATGAACTAGCCAGAAAAAGTGTATCATGAGCCCCCCCCCCCCCCCAAAAAAGGCCCCAGAGAGCCTGTTATGGAGGCTACACATCATCACCGAAAAAAAGGACATCTAAAGGATCGCTACATATTGATTAGTCAGGTAGGAAATATACAATACGCGATTTTGCCTACTCATAGACTTGAACTCCTGTTGATTCCTGCTAGCCCTCCAACGAGTATAATTTTGCTGTTTTCTATTAACGTTATATCTATATTTTGGTATATCATTTCATAACATATTGACTGGGATAAACGTATAAGTATACTATAGGCAAAAACTTAAGAAACCAGTTGTTCTATATGTTACAGCGCAGCCCCCCCCCCCCAAGAAAGACGCGCAAAACACTACACCTATGTAGTTGTTATAGACCTTACGAATGTCGCTGTACTTTTGTCGTGTCAATAACGATTTTCCTAATATATGTATTCTTACATCTGCTAAAAGATCATAGTTCCGAGTCCTTCACCCCTACGTGTAATAACACGTGCTGTTTTGACTGCGTTACGACCTACATATTCATGCTCCTTTTGTTTTGCACTCAGCGTTGGAAAGGTCAGACTCATTTTATGGCTTCTTCAAACGATTTGTGTTTACTTAGTTTGCTGGGCCATTCTCTCAGTAGATTTAAGGATTGAGCTTGTGTTTGGGGTTCAATGAGTCCAGTTGTGACACCGGGCGACTTGAAAGATGTAGAAAACGTTACACGAAAGAGGTGTGCACAAAAGAAGCCGAAGCGCCGAATATCTGCTTGGAGATTACCCTTAAGCCATGCTGTGATCCGTATACGTGAGATGTAGACAAATTAGCTAGCCAAGGACCCAGACTGTTTCCCGGGGTAACACAGGCCAGCCCCTCGGCTCAAAGGCCAACATGCCCCGAAGAAAATCTTACCACAGCCCGTTGCCTTCCTGAGGGTTTAACTCAGGGGGCTGTAGCAAAATTTCTTCGGGAGATTGTAGGCCCTGGAGCTGTGGCACTGCACTCAAGTTAGTAACTTATATTAACAGTGCCACATACACGGTACAGACAGAAGGTAAAGGTAGTCGTTTCTTTTACCTCCCTGACTGAAGTCAGGTGACCACTTTTACACCTGGGTGATGAAAGGAAGAGTGCCTTTCCCAGGGGCAAAACGTCTGGGACACGGCGAGTATTAGCCTGGTTACCAAACCCCAGCCCGATCTCAAGTATCTATCGTGCATGGGTCTGGCCGGATGGGATAGGAACTCTTCTCAATTTTGCCCCTTGTAGTGGGCAAAAAACTCCACCAATAGAACAGCACAGGATCAGCAGGGGGTAATTACACCCCTGCCATGATTGGTTAAACATCCCCAACTGTACTTTTTGAATCCATAACAGTGACCACTAAGTAGCTGATTCGCTACTGTGATAGCCTGCTGACCAACTGTGGTGTGTTGTAGCTGGCTACCTGTGGTGTGAGTGGTCATCAATCCTAGGTTCTCCTCCTTCTGATCAAGGGTCTGCGAGAACCTTTCTACAGCCATCCTGCCAGACCCCAACACGAAAGATATATTTTGAGGTTGGGGTATGGTATCCAGGCTAGGCGAGTATCGAACTTCGGACCTCTAGATTCCGAGTCAGACACTCTACCAGTTACGTCACACACGACTAATCTCCAAGCAGATCCTACAATGGCATAAAATAGTACCAAACTGGCAAAGAAGTGTAGTCAGCCAAGAGGTGTCCATTTGCAATTTAGCCGAACACACTCCAAGGCCGGCTTCACTCCTCTGCCAGCTTTTGATACTATCTTATGTTACCGTTGGATCTGCTTGGAGATTAACACACGACGGGCACAGCCGAGGAGCTGGCCTGTGTTGCCCCCGGGGAACAGCCTGACATCCAGGCTATTTCAGGCAGACACAGTGCGCGATGAAGCGTAAAAACAGCGGACAATCACCCCATCATTAAGAACAGGAGTGACAACATTTACCTGCACAGTGGCGACACTCAGAAAGGCGCGAGAAGTGATATACAGATAGTCTCCAAACAGACCCTACGGTGCCTCTGAGATACATTGTAGTATCGAAGCTGACCAAGGAGTATATAGCCGGCAACGGTGCCTGTTTGGCCGGCTATAGATACTCCTTGGCCAGCTTTGATACTATCTCTAAGGCACTAGGGTCTGCTTGGACACTAGGATACAGAAACTGTACTTGGAACTTGTAAAGTGTAAAGTCAGAATTGAACATGACGCACTACATTAAAAACATATATCAAGGAAATGTATAGATCCTCCCAAAAGTCAAATTTCTTTCATCAGTGACTGGGGATGCGTCTGAGTTAGATACGTATGACTCAAAATATCTGAATTTTAATCTACCTTATATCATCTACGGTGATCTACCTAAAAGTCTTACACGATGTAACGACAAGTCGCATTTTTATAAAAAAAGATGGGGCTATTTCATTGTCAAACTTTCTGGTTTGTTTACATTTCACGGGTAACTATTGACAAACAAAAATACAATATGACACTTTTTGGTTGAAAGATTACAAAGCATATGACTGAATTCTATTCCGAGTGTGTTTAAAGTTACAAGGTGGTAAGTTCATCGTAGCCATCGTACAATTCTGATGTTGTGGAATTTTCAAGCAGACAGTGACAGAACTATCCACCAACAAGAATCTAAGTCTGAGATGAGACATATTTTCCATAATTAGACAGCAGATGCATGTATAGCTATTCTAAGACTTAATTTCTCGAGATTGAGATCTTCCGACGATCGTACACCCTATTCCATTGGGAATACAATGATTTGGGTAAGCGTGTTTCGTAAACTTTTGTTCTAAAACAGCCCCCATAATTGTACACAGGTAATGTCGCACCTAGTGACCCGGAATTAACACTTCCCTGAGCAATTACCGGGTGTCTAAATCTTTCTGAGGGTTTTAGGTTAAAATTAGCCACAAATCCTTACAAATACCTGACTCAAATTATCAAGAACATCTTGACATCATGAGAAAAAGGGTGATGGTACGTATTCCGAGCACAGGAGCACGGTGTAAATGTAAAACAGCAAAAAACGACTTCCTCATTCAAAACACCAACTCACTCGTAAAATCAACACCATCATTACTCCAGACTACATTTGTAAATGTGTTGGTAGCAACGGACAATTTGCAGCATTTCCAACACACAAAAAACTTTGAGTTCTCTTGTTTTGAAAACGTTACTAAACCCCCCGGTTCTCTGGTTCGGTTGGAAAAGAGCAACAGCGGTTATCAAAATCACAAGTGACGTTCAAAACAAATCCCGCCCTTCTACCCTACACCCTTACTGATAATTTCCACACAATGATACTTGGAGATACTGCGAAGGAAACAAACACATATTTCTATATATGAAGCCTAAGTTAGGCCTACGTCACATTTCCTTTCAGAGGACCCGGCTGGACTATTTTGCAAAAACGAAAAATTAAAGTTTGCACAAGGCATGCTGTTGAAATATTTTTGGTCCGTTTTGTGTTTTTGTTATCTTTTATACCGTATTTTTCGTTCCCCCAAAACTGACCGGTCGGGACTCCTTTTTGGAACATCGTTGACGTTTGCTTTCATACAGATTAGAACAGGCAAGTCTCTACCCAGCCACGTTCATAACTGTGGAGTCTCAGACATCCAGGTGAGATTTAAATAAGTCTATTGATATCGGCAGGTTAAAGAGAATTGCTAGGACACGACACCACATTAATATCATAATGTGCACACTCTTACATTCATCTAATTACCCAAAAGTATTATGAGTGCTGAAATACCAGAAATAACAGTAATCGTGTATGCACATGGTAACTAAAAAGAACAGCAAAGCGACGTTACCTTTAATTCTAGACGACGACAGCTTGAAAAGACGCCTCCGTAGCCAGTCCCGCCATCTTGTACACACTTTAGTGAGCAGTAATAATTGATTAATGGAGGGTTTGACCTGTGAGAGGGATCGTCCCAGACAAGATACACGGAAAGGTTAAGGGGTGTTGTGGTACGTGACGTCAGAAAAGGGAGGGATATGTGTATCTGTATAACCAGTATACACACTAGCTTTGCAGGTAGCCTCCAACAGGCCTTCCTACGGGGGTACGGGGATCGTAGAATTCGGAAAAGAAATCTGGAAACTGGCCAGGGGAGTCAGGTTCATGTTTTTCCCCCCTGCTTGGCCGACCAATTCCTCTGGTAGCAAAACTCTCTGGTGGCAAATTATTCTCCCTAGAATAGCCAGTGTAGTCGGTCTGGTAGAGACTACTTTGCAGGCACGCGGCGCAACAGCAGCTGGTTATATTACACTGAATGACCTGTCAGCTTTCCACATCTAGTTGTAAACGGTCTATTGTTCAGTCGATGGCAACGTGTTACACGTACTGTGTGATCGATAGCTGCATTAGAAGTCCAGAAAAGGAGGGAACTAAAGTAAGGTGTGTCGGTGTACACACGCACGCGACGGGACCACAGAAACGTCTGTAACAATAACAACAGTTCCAGACCAATCAGACAGAAAAACGCATGATTTATGCATCGGTGAAGGGACAAACAGAGGTAAACAACAGACTGGATGAAATGTTTATGTAAACGTTACGTGTTCTGCAATGTGATAAATATTAAATCAGTACATCGATTATTGACTTTGACGTCAGGTGGTTTAATGATGATGATGATAATCTTTATTGCATATTCATACATGTATATTAATACTCAATATTCGTATATTAATACTCAACCTTCCCGAAAAGTGCATGATTACCACAGAAAGAAAGAAAAGACAAGAGAAGGAGAAGAAAAAGAGAGAGTCACCTTTTTAGACCCCTCTATCACTTTTGAACCATGGCAACTTCCTGTCAGAGTAGACGAGCTGAAACTTCCCTCTCTCTTCTCTAAAATCTTGACACAATCGTGAGGGGAAGCATGACAGTGCTCTGTCCTGAAAACGACACCTAGCGACCCTTCAGCGTAACACACCAACTCATGTATTTGTATTTACATTATATAATGGCCTAGCTATTTCCATCATGAAAAATGCAACACATAGCTATCAATCAAACCATCTTTGAACTTCACCTGTCAAAATTAGACAGATTTAGACAGTTATAGACAGATTTAGACAAACTTTCATGGAGGTAACTATCTTAATACGACCTACTTGCAGAAAAAATGAAATTGGTTTTCTGTGTACAAACAAAACCCGATTATCAGTAACAGTAACGGACCTCTCGGAGGTTGTTTTGTAGTTTTAAGGAAGGCTGCTACATAAAACATACAAGCAAAATGCCCTCCAGGAGTCATTACCGCCTACTCTCCAAGCAGAGGTTAGGCTCTGGCTGTTTTTTAACGTTTTCTTTTAGTCGTTTTTATCGGGCTTTCTATTTTGTGATTTTTCTTGAAGTACGCCAGCCAAACAACGTTAGGTTTTGACACAGCAAGATAAAATACAAAATAGAAAGCCCGATAAAAACGACTAGAAAAGACGTTAAAAAACGACTAGAAAAGACGTTAAATAACCTCTGCTTGGATAGTCATTACCGCCCCCTTCTTTGCATTTGCTCATTACAGACGACTGCTAACTCGGGCATGACACAGTCGAAAGTCCTGGGCGGAAGTGAAACAGGAAAGTCCCGCCAGAAACAGGGGGAAAACCCAGAAGTTTCGCCTACGTATTGAGGAATAGAAACTATTCAGAAGAGCTTTCGCTTCTGTTAGGTTAAACAGGGAAGACTTTATCCAGGTATGATCACAGGTGAGACACATCTCGGAGATCCAGGTGTGATTTAGAAGACTTCTTGGACACCAAGGTCAGTTTCAGGTGAGATTTAGACACGTCTCAGACATCCAGGGAGATGTCTGGCATCAGCGTGGCCAGAGTAGCGAACAGATTACAGGAGCTGTGCATAAGTAGTCCTTACAGTGATTTCGGCTATGGACGGGCACTGAGAGAAGCCATTGCTGGCCAAGATCATTTCATGGAGGTAGAAGTCCTAAAAAGTCTTGGAGACATTCATCTTGAGAAAGGCAAACTCATTAAAGATCCAGCAGAGTTTGACAAGGCTGCTGCCCTGTATGCTGCTGCCCTACTGCGCTGCACAGATCCAGACATGGGAGAAACACTGGAACATCGTATCGGCTACATGGAGAAACTCTCCAGACAACTGCTGCAGGGGTACACTCCACACTTCCGGTGGTTGTTACAAGACTACTGGGGCACTGCTGACAATAATGTTTTAAGGGTGGCAGGAATGTGCCACAGATTGGAAAGAAGTGTCGGAAAGTCCTGGCACTCTTTGGAAGATACTTACACAAAAACACTAGTAACAGCCATTGAGAATGGTGACGTGTTCTTGGAGGTTGAGGCTCTGAAATCTCTTGGTGATTTCTATCTCGAGAAAGGCAAGAAAACTTCTGACGTATCCCAGTTCTCCACGGCAGCTGCCATGTACAACAAGGCCCTGACAAGATGTGGGGATCCTGAGACAAAGCCGACTCTGGAATACCGTGCCTTGTATTTGGTTGAATGCCTCTTGGACAAGATCAGGCGAGCAGTGAGAAAGGTAAGTCTCATTTTATGACATCCACACAATACAACTCTGCTATGCCAAGGACATTACGCAATGTCCTTGGTTATGCTGATACTGGTGCTCTGAAAATGTGCATATCTCCATAGAAACTGGGTACAACTATATTCCCTAAAATTTTAATGAAAGTAGAAAGAACAGAACTAAAGATAGGAGGCAATGTTTCGTGTAATTATTTTGTCCCAAATATTTAAGAAAAATTATAACATGTATTTTCACATAGTATTGTATATGTAAAAGTATGGGTCAACTGTCGGTGTCTATGACATTCTTAGGGTCACCATATTGTGCAAAATTAGCTCATCAACTTAAAATTATCAAAATCCATGTTGAAATACTTTCACAGTATACCCCTATTGTCCAATATGAAAACATTGTAAACAGGAACATGTTGACTAGAGTGATTTCGATTCTGCAGCAAGCAACTTCAATCAAACCGAGACTGGGCGAAAGAAAACCATATATGGGACACCAGGAGGGGAACATCGAAATAAATGACGAAACTCAGGAAAAGCAGCTTCGCCCACACCTAACAAGGTGGGCAACTATCGACGAAGTTAAGATAAAGAAGATAACTCTTTTCAGCAAATGAAAGCTTTCATACAATAACGCATGCAGCTAACACAACAATTATGTTTTGTAGCAAAGCCTCAACAGAGTCAACATTGACCACTGCTGCAGCTGAAACTGTTGAGGATAGAAGCCGTACGTAAGTAATATTTGTAATTCATAAAAATTTGTTGCATGTGGTCTCTCTGGCACACTTGCAATGTTTTGTTTTATACAATTGCCCTAATCTGAACACTGGCTATATGTATGTCTGGTTGAAGGACGGAAATCAGTGATTTGTAATGATTAACGAGGAAGGTTTATATTGTTCTTAAGGGTCAATAACGACTCCACACGTACAATTCTCCTTGAAATAATTTTTAACTTTTAGCTACATACCTCCCTTGCATCTCTTAGTAAGTACAAGGACCACCTTAAGGACGGTGACTTCTCCCTTGCCAGGACAGACCTGGACTCAGCAGAGCAGCACTTTGCAGCTGCACTCAAGACGGTACATGTGAGAGGTACGGACTAAAACTTTTGAACCAACTATCTAAGGGCCTGGTCTATGGAGTTAGATCTACTTTTAAATTAAAATGATGACACCGTCACAATGTAAGAGCATCTGTAATACGTGTATATCTGAATTCAACACCTTTACATTTAGATTCCACAGCCCAGCAGTACCAGAGAGAGGTGGAGCCCCTGTGCAGGATGGGGGATGTCTACAGTAAGCGAGGTCAGCAGACAGGAGACGGGGGAGACTTTGTCAAAGCAGCAGCACTCTACAATGCAGCAATAGCCAGGTCAGAGGATGGACACTTGAATGGTAATTTAGAAACAACTATCAAAGAAATAGAGAAGTTATTTGTCCACTGTATCTTAGGTAGCAATTTTAGTATGGTTCAGGACAAGACAGAAAAGCACAAGAAACAGCTGAAGAAGATGCGGGACCAGATCAAGCTGGAGATGGAAACCATTGACCAGCAGCTGGATCCCTATGTACATGATGAGGATGACCCACGTGTCAAAGAGATAGAGGCAAAACGAGCTCAGGCTGTCAGGCACTTGTTTGAGAAAATTGCAAAACAAAGGACGGAGTTCATCAGACAGCTTGTAGAAGAGTGTATTGGGTTAATGGGTCCCCCTCCCTGTAAGTATGCTCTGATAGGTTTGGGTTCACAGGCAACAGGACTGGTAACTCCTTACTCAGACCTGGAGTTTGCCATCTTGGTAGAAGAAGAAAGTGAAGAATGTCTTGTGTATTTCCGCAACCTCACCCACTATCTACACCTCAAGGTGGTCAATCTGGGAGAAACTATTCTCCCAGCACTGGGAATAAAATCTCTAAATGACTTCTACTCTGAGAATCCCCTTGACAACTGGTACTATGACTCTGTTACACCACGTGGGTTTGCATTTGATGGCTCCATGCCAAAGGCAAGCAAGACTCCACTGGGCAGGCAGGGAACTAATAAAAGTCCACCCAGTGAACTCATCTGCACCCCAGAAAACATGGTTTCAATATTGAAAAATGATGCCACACTGTACTTGAAGGAAGGATATCACCTTGCCACTATATTGAGAAACCCATGCGTGCTAGCGGGAGAAAAGGGTTTAATTGAGATATACATGTCCATTACAGTAAAGATACTGGATGCTGATGGGGGCAAAATGGGTCTCCAGCTGGCACAGGAGATACTGTTGGAGAACCCCAAAACCTATAGTGACATTTCCGCAAAGATCGTTAATGTAAAGAAAGAAATATATCGTTTCCCAGTCGTAGCAGTAGACTGTTTGGCACTTTCTTCAGGCATCATACCTACCACAGTTTGGGAGACAATTGAAGACATGAAAAACCAACAAGTGATCAGTGCCACCAAAGCACACCACCTGACAGTGCTTACCAGCATCTCAGCAGAACTCAGGCTCAGAACCTACATTGCAAATGGTGGACAGAAGGAAAACTTGTCAGCATTGGCCTCAATGGAAACAGCCCAGCATAGACAGGGATCATCCCTACAGGCCAATGATGAAACTCAAACAAGTGCATTGAAACAGATTTTCTATCTACCAAATGAAAAGCAGCTTTTCAGATACTATTATACAGCAGTTCCTCTGAGAGAGTTGATGAAAGGGTCAGAAATGAAAGTTGTTCCAAATTCATCATCTGATTTCTATGATACTTCTCCAGGTGTTCAAGGGGAGTTGTACTTTGAGATATGCAAATACAGGCTTGCAATCAGCAACTACACTGAGGCGTTGGAGAAAGTTGATGATTGGAAGAAACCTTACATGCTCAGTAATATTGCAGTTGCTTGTTACAAGATGGGTGATTACAGAAAAGCAATTAAATACAATGAACAGTCACTGCAAACACACAAAAATGTCTTTGGTCAGATTTCTGCACATCCCCAAATTGCTACCTTACTGCAGAACCTGGGTGATGCTTGGGATGGCTTAAGTGATCAAAAGAAAGCTATTAGCTTCCTAGAAAGGGCACTACAGATGTACAGGGCTATCTATGGTCAGAGCACAGCACATCGTACCATTGTCAACTCACTTAACAGTTTGGGAGTAACCTGGTATAAGCTGGGTGATAACAGAAAAGCAATCAACTACTTTGAACAGGCAGAACAAATGTTCAGAAGTATTCATGGTCCTGTACATCCAGAGATTGCCATCATACTTAGTAACTTGGGGCTGGCCTTGCTAATGCTGGGAGAATACAGTAAAGCAACCATCTGCCTTGAACAAGCACTGCAGATGAGGGAGAGCATCTATGGCCAGACTGCAGCGCATCCTGACATTGCTACCTCACGCAATAATATTGGGCTAGCATGGCATTACTTGGGCAATCACAAGAAAGCATTCGTCTACCTTGAACAGGCACTACAGATGTGTAGGAGTATCTATGGTATGGGGGCAGCCCATCCCCATATTGCACAGTCACTGAACAATCTGGGGACCGTCTGGAATTCTCTAGGTGATCAGAGGAAAGCAATCAGCTACTATGAACAGTCACTTCAAATGTACAGGAGTATCTATGGTCATAGTACAGCACATTCTAGCATTGCTCTGTTACTTAATAGCTTAGGGAATATCTCGTGTGATTTGAACGATCACAAGAGTGCAATCAGGTACAGTGAACAGGCGCTGCAGATGTATCAGAGTATCTATGGTCAGGATATTGATCATCCAAACATTGCCCAGTCACTTTGCAGCCTGGGGCAAACCTGGTTCTCTTTTGGTGATTACAGGAAAGCACTCAGCTACTATGATCAGGCACTGGAGATGCTTAGGAGCATCTATGGTCAAGACAAAGCACATCCTGACATTGTCACATCACTTAATGGCATGGGGGTAATCTGGCATCACCTGGGTGATTACAGGAAAGCAATCAGCTACATTGAACAAGCATTGCAGATGGGAAGGGATGTCTATGGTCAGAGTACTGCACATCGTGACATTGCTACCTCACTCAATAACCTGGGAGGAGCCTGTGAGCGACTGGGTGATTATAGTAAAGCAATCGGTTGCCATGAACAGGCACTTCAGATGTGCAGAAGTATCTATGGCCAAGGCAAAGAAAATCCTAGCATTGCCACTTCACTTACTGGCTTGGGGGAAGCCTGGCGTCAAATGGGTAATTACAGAAAGGCGGTCAGTTACCATGAACAGGCACTGCAGATGCAAAGAAATATTCATGGTCAGAAAACTGCACATCTTGGCATCGCAAGCTCACTCAACAACATTGGGGTAGCCTTGAACGACCTACGTGATAGCAAAAAAGCAATCAGTTTTCTCAAAGAGGCACTGCAGATGTACAAGATAATCCATGGTGAGAACACAGCCCATCCTCTCATTGGTAACTTATTCAACAGCCTAGGATCAGCATGGTGCCATTTGGGCAACTACAGGAAATCAATCAGCCACCATGAACAGGCATTGCAGATCTTCAAGTGTGTCTATAGTCAGGGTGCAGCACATTATTACATTGTAATAACACTTTTCAATATGGGGTGTTCCTGGACTAGCCTCGGAGATCACAAGGCAGCACTCAGTCTCTGTCAAGAAGCCCTGGCTATGGCAAGAAAGGTTTATCCCCAGCACAAAAATCACCCATTGATAAAACAAATTGAAAATACCATCGCTGAAATTAGTGCAGCTCACGTTGTCTAAGAATCCCCCTCTATCCTTTATTGTTGTGTCATGCTGCATTTGGGTAATGTGACGAAGAAACTTATCAACTTGATCATAGAATTTATTTGGAGTTGTTATTAATATATGATTCATAACTTTCGTAGAGTTCTCATCAGTCTCGGTAATATCATTTAGGCCACGTTGATTTGATTATATGGATGACATACGATACAGGAATCCCAAAACTAATGCGAGCGTGCAAATAAAAAAAGTTTGGCCAAAAAAGTTGCATTTATTATGAAATCTAAGTGATCTGGAAGGCAGAACAAATGACAAACACAGAGTATTGAGCACTGAACATACAATATAGATCCTTCATTTTTGTTTTTACAGTTTTTTTCTATTTTTTCGAATTGACGTTGACATTAGTGTATGTTTCCCGATATATTTGTCTTTTAATCTACGACATGTATTTGCTCCATTTACAGCTGCTTTGTACAATTCAAAGCATGGTCTAAAACTTTTTAAATTATTTTTGGCAACAGACGAAAATTGATGCGCGCGCAGATGTCGTCCATATAATCAAATCAACATGGCCTTAGTGCAAAATACTACAATTATGAGAAGTCGTAATGGTTTATGTTTGCAAAAAAAAACCCATCTCACTCCAAGATGTATTACCAGCAGTTATTTACTGAACTTTATGTATTGTACATAACTCCCAGTTGACATTATCTTGAATTCTACATACTCAGTCACTTGTACAGCTTACTTCAAATATGAAATGTACAACTTTTGCATAAGAAGTTACCTATGGCTTATGCATCTATATCTATTTCAATTACACTTGCGGCTTTGTGATTCTTACAGTTTATCACATTAAAATGCTCACAATTTGTTGGCAAAAGAAAACACGATTTCTGAAGTTAGAGATGTTCTTACATGACCACATCACATGACCACATCACATGATCATGACATGTCCTGCTTGACCAATCAGCATCCGTGACTGTACTAGATACCGGCTGTATGTAAAGTACTGCATTGCTGTTGTTATATGAAAAATAAAACGCATTTAGAATCATGACAAGCTTCTCTATATTGTTTTAAAACATATTAGGCCGAACATAGCCCAGCGGGTAATCTTTCCACAAATGCCCTCTGCATATAAATACTGCATATACAACAAAACAAAAAAGCAGGATAATAGCAGAATGTAGTCATGTATCAAAGCTTACATAAGAAAATAGAAATAAAGATGTACAATGACATATCCACATAAGTACAATACAAATTTCTTCACCATCCACACAAGTCTTGCATTTGAAAATTTGCATTTGGTTACAGGAATACTGAAATGTTATATTCATGATCATAGTAACAATTGTCTTAACATCCTGTTCATTTTCATCAGATTATAAGAATTCACAAGTCAAATTACCTCAAGAATTGCCTGTCCAAAAGTTTTACATCATTCCCCTAAAGTCACATGATCGCAGATTCAAATATTGGGACTAGCCAATGATGAATGAGAAGCTGGTTCCATTGAGCTGGCCAATGTGAAGTAGTAGTTTTGTACCATGTGACCAATCAATGGCCAATCAAATACGACAAAAATGCCTTTGCTATAACAGATCAACTGACACTCAAGTTAAGTCACATGACCTAAATATTGAGCCATATATCAACCATGTTAACCAATGAAGTTCAGCTAATATTCAGTAAGTTGCTCTTCTGACCAATCAGGTTTATTTACATTACAAAGTACTGACCAATTACATACAAGCTTTTTCCACCATTCAGGTTTATTCTCATGGCAAATAGATGGTATTCAAATGCAGTCACATGACTACATAATGGCCAATCAGATCGATGGCCTAAAGGAATTTTTGGCAACCAATGAAACATAGTCACATGACTAGGGACAAGCCAATGAGCACCTGAAACTTGAAATGATTCTAGACAATCAATGAAGCAAAGTCACATGATTTTGTGCTTGTCAATCATGAACCTGAGTTATTCAACCAATGAAACATAGTCACAAGATTATGTACAAGGAAACAGAACCTGAAATAATTTCAGTCAACCAATGAAATACAGTCACGTGACTTAGATGTAGGTACTGACCAATGAAAACAAGAAACAATTTTGTCGACGAATGAAACAAAGTCACATGACTTAGGTACTGACCTATCAGAACCTGAGTTAGTCAACCAATAAAAAGTAGTCACATGATTACGTACTTACTAAGCCAATCAAAACCTGACATAATGTTGACCAATGATAACCTGAAACAATTTTTCAACCAATGAAACAGTCATGTGAGAAAATGTTGGCCAATGAGAACCTGAAAAATTTTTTGGCCAATGAAATGCAGTCACATGACAAAATGTTGGCCAATGAGAACCTGAACATTTTTGGCCACTGAGATGCAAGTACTGTTAGTTGAAGAGTGCGTCCTGAAACTTGATCATGAGTTCGACTGCCCTCCTCTGGAACTTGAGATCCGTGAGCCCAGCTAGTGAGTTCGTGTCTGCAAGTCTCATCAGCGTCGGGCCCCACACCATTCCCAGGTTCTCGGCTGTCATCAGGTTGAACTTATCGCACTTTGCAACTCTGGAGAAGTACATGAAATTTATAGAAAAAGGTTATTCATGGACAAAGAGAGTGCTTAAAAGGATTAATATTTCACCAAGTCTCATGAGTGTCGGGTCCCACACCATCCCCAGGTTCTCTGCGGTCATCAGGTTAAACTTCTTGCACTTTGCGACTCTGGAGAAAAAAGGAATTGAAAAAAATGTTTTTATTGCCACATCTGGGTTGATAAAGACTGCTTAAAAGGGCTAATATTACAAAGTCTCATGAGCGTTGGGCCCCACACCATCCACAGGTTCTCGGCTGTCATCAGATTAAACTTCTCGCACTTTGCAACTCTGGAGAAAAAAAGGTTTTTATCGCCACATCAGGGTTAATAAAGACTGCTTAAAAGGGTCAATATTTCACCAAGCCGCATCAGAGTTGAGCCCAACACCATTCCCAGGTTCTCTGCTATCATCAGATTGAACTTCTCACACTTTGCGACTCTGGGAAAAAAAAAGGAATTTACAAAAAAAGGTTTTTATTGCCACATAAGGGTTAATAAAGACTGCTTAAATGGGTTTATTTCACAAAGTCTCATGAGCGTCGGGCCCCACACCATCCCCAGGCTCTCTGCTGTCATCAGGTTAAACTTCTCACACTTTGCGACTCTGGGGAAATGAAATTTAGAAGAAAAATCCTTCATATCATATCATAATCAAACATCAAAACATCTGAGACGTATGATAGCAAAACAGTCTAAGATTTCAAACAGTCAATCAGGAGATATGTCGATGAAGGTTAGACATCCAGGTAATAACTTAAAGATACACCAAAAAGTAGTTATTCAAGCAACTGGATATGGTTTTGGAACTCTCCATACAAGTGACATTCAATCTGTAAATTACATTACATACATCAACTGATGAGTAATTTAATAAGCTCTCACTGTCAATATAATTCTAGATGTCTCAGTCAATGTAGAAATAACACTCTGCAGTATACTAACCTGTGTAAATGTGCCATGAGGAAGCTGAGAGTTTGAAAGTGTGCCGGCGGCAGCTCGTCTAGTGTCTCGTGTATCTTCCTGAGGCAGTCTTTGTCATCGGCAATCTCTGTAGGAACACAATAATGGAGGTTATAAAGATGTCTATAGTCATTTCTATCAAGTTTTACAGTCATTCGTACAGAGGCAGTTAGCCTTGTAAGATTTTAAAACGCCAGTGGGAGTTGAATACTCCACAAAACAGCGTAGCGAAATGGACCATTGTTTTGAGTATCATCCATTCACAAATTTTCACATACTGAATCAGGTCCAGGTTCAGGTCCGGACCTGGACCTGATCCTCTGGACCTGAACCTGACCTGGACCTGAATTTTCTGTACTGGTACCCACGCCTATATAATTATGTATAAATTGTAGAAACAAAAGACGGGCAGATCATTTCAAATCCATGATGTCGATAGCAATGTCTTGGGGACCAATGATGTCACACAACCACTCAGATTTAGAATAAAGATTGATCAGAAATCTGCTTTGTACCATGATCTCCCAAACCTACCCTGAACATAATCAGAAAAGATCATTTAAATTTAATCTAATAAGTAAATAAACATCGATTTGGGCCAGGAAGTCCCAAACATTTGGCATAATTTCCCTTTACATCTAATACTAAACTTTGCAAAAACTTCTTCCTCAACAAAAGAATTGGAGATAGTAGATCTTCTATCAACGCTAGAAATTCGTGGGGTAACCTATATCCGTTGTTCTTTGAATCATGGTATCAGTTTGACGGACAATGGTTTCATATTTGAACATTTTCAAAATGTTACGGTTTGAAACCACTAACTGTCAACTTGTTATATCCAAATGCCATGTTTTAAGAACAACGGATATAGGTTACCCAACGGATAAAGGTGAACTAACGTTACATCCAATTTGGTATTACTTGGGGGAGGGGGGCAAAACCATCACCCGATACAAAACAGGACGAAAACGTGTACGGCATCATTAATTTGACATCTATTGTGCTCCTCATTCTTTATTGATTAACACACAGCCCTAAGACCAAAGGTGTACAACTGTGAAGAATTAATGAGTAACCTTTGTCCCAAGCTTGATATTTACATTGCTATAAAAAGGACTGCTGACTGTGGTGTGACTCAATGGAAACTCTCACAAGTTACGCAACAAAGTTTCCATCATGTGATCATGAGTCATAGTGAAATCCAGAAGTCTTGCTGAGTAAGGGAAGAAAGAGACAAGACTCTACCCAGGCAGGGTCACAGCTGTGGAGTCTCAGACATCCAGGTGAGATTTTAACACATGCATTCGTCCTGCTTCTGTTTTTCTTGACACTTGATATTTGTGTTCTAATCTTGACATGTATACATTGGCACGGGCAGCAGTTTTAGTCAAACCAATATATTGGGTGATTGTCTTGCATAATCATCATGGCAATATACTTTCAATCCATGTAATATTGCAGTCTGTAATTTTAGCGGTTGGGGTGCAAGGGAGTAGGTTCATAGCATTTCATTCTGAAGGTGGGAACAAACAAATGTTGATTGATGAAATAATTGCGTTGATGAAATTCTAGCAATTAATTAAACTTACAATGATCATGAAAATTGCTAAAATTAAGTTACTGTTACCAAATCAAGAATTACAATTACTCAAGTTATCTGTGAAAATTGTAAAAGGTTGATCAGTTGGACGACTGCAAGAGGCAAAATTGAATCAGACTAAAAGTTAAACACAGGCTTAATCTTATGAGAGAAAAATCAATAATGTTTAAAATAAACTAATGTGACACAATAGAAGGTCAAAGTATTGGTGCAACAAAATTTCCACCTGTTGTGAGGAAAACTGGAAAATTTCTTTGGTCTTAGTAGTAGCCTCCGAGCTTTAAGTCAAACACTACTATTATGCTACGCAACATCAAGTTCGGAAATCAACATGTTTAAAAGTAAACAACATGTAGCAGTTAATAGACTTCCATGGACATTTCAAACTGATCTCAAAGTGTATTCAGTTACTGCAAAGCAATTACTGACAGAATGCTGGACATGCAAGAATATTGGCAATGACACACTTAAGTCTTCCTTATAGTAGCGATTGCGTAGTTAAGTGGTTAGCAGCCTTATACATTCCTCTGAGCCAAGATGCTGCTATTGCAAAGGGTGGTAGTCCATTGTTGGTTCACTGTTTATATTGTGCTCAAAAAGGGCTAAGGGGATTTTGTTCATACAATATACCTGATATTGTATAAAACATCTGTCTTCTCTGTCAAGATCGCAAGTAGCTTTCATCTCAATGATATAAATGCATGCCTGCTTTTGTTCCACTTTCTCTTCTCTCTATATATACTGTAAATGCATTTAAGTTCGCGGAGATTTAATTTCGGGGTAGCGGGAAAATGGACTTTTCACGGTGGTTTTAATTTCGCGGTATCACCATGCACTGTAGTCTCTTACTGTTATAAAAAAATGTTCATGGTGGTTTTAAATTTGCGGTGAAGCGACCACCGCAAAAACTGCAAACATTAAAACCACCGCGAAAGTTTCTGCATTTACAGTAGGCTTATATATATTACTAGTAATCATTATGTGATCTTGTTTCTTCCACAGGTCAGCAAAAATACAAAAATCATAAGAAAAAAGTTATTGCAAACAACTGTAATCTCCTAAAATGAGAAGAAAAAAAAATCAGATTTGAAAACAAGCTGAATTGGACACTGACGGGCATCAATATGGCCTGCCTGGAAAAAAAGTTACAGAACTTTCAGTTGTGCCTCAAGAGTCAAGATGACCAAGAGGTTGTTTTTGTGCATGCATTGAAAGAAGCCATTCTGTCCATGAATCACATCTTGGAGACAAAAGTCCTGAAAAGTCTTGGAGACCTGCATCTTCAGAATGGAAAGATCAGTAAAGATTCAGCAGAGATTGACAAGGCTGCTGCCCTGTATGCTGCTGCCCTACTGCGCTGCACAGATCCAGACATGGGACAAACACTGGAGGATGAATTGGAACATTCAAAACTTTGCAGACAACTGCTGCAGGGACACACTCCACAGTATCAGTGGTCACAAGAAAACCAGCCTGAGAGTACTTCTGACAGCAATGTCTTACGGGTGGCAGAAATTTGCTACAAATTAGACAGGGGGGCTGAAAAATACACTGAACAGAGTTATACAGGACTTTTGGTAGCTTCTATTGAAAAGGAAGATTTGGCTTTGGAGGTTGAGGTTCTAAAATCACTTGGAGATTTCTACCTAAAGAAAGGCAAGAAAACCCCTTCTGCATCCCAGTTCTCCAAGGCAGCTGCCATGTACGGCAAGGCACTGAGAAGATGTGAGGATCCTGAGACAAAAAAGACTCTGGAACATCGCATCAAGTACATGGAGAAGATGAGGGAAGCAATAAGGAGGGTAAGAACATATTTGTGGTAGGACATGCAACTTGAATATGTACAGATTCTTATTAACAGTCTGTCCCTCCCAAAATTTTTCCTAACTCTAAAAAATTTTGTATGAATTAATTTCAACTCAATAATTAAATTTGTTTCACCTTTGTCACTCAGTCTTTGCTATATAATTATATAGCTTTACTAGTCATCATCATTGCATTTTGAAGTCTCTGTGAAGACAAATTCCTTTTTGATATAATTATGAAACCATATTCCATAATTTGTGAATTTGTCTAACTGTGGGGGTCCTAATTTCATGTTAATATTTCTGTATAATTGCTTCTGTAACAAAACGATGACTTGAAATCTGTGACAGTCTTGTTCTGTTCCTGGGTCGATCCCTAACAACTGATTCAGAAGTTAAACATCGTTTTAAACTACAGCTTACAAGCAAGGCACACCTGTGCTCAGCGGAACAACACTTTGCTGCTGCACTTAAGAAAGTGCATGTAAGAGGTAAGCAAAACTGCACTAATGATATATTCAAGTATTTTTAAATTAATAGGAAATATGCTGACAAATGGATATCACTGAAGTCACTAAAGTGATGAGTCACTAAACTTATGTGCATAACACAACACACTATGAGCAGAAATCACCCTTCCGTAACATTGCACATCTACTGCTACAGTACCAGGTTGATCATCATAAAAGTCAAATGCTGTCAGTTTACAGATTTAACATGATAAACTTGTTGGCCAATATCTCATTTTCAAGTTATTTCTCCCCAGACTGCACATCCCAGCAGTACCAGAGAGAGGTGGAGCCCCTGTGCAAGTTGGGGGATGTCTACAGTAAGCGAGGTCAGCAGACAGGAGACGGGGGAGACTTTGTCAAAGCAGCAGCACTCTACAATGCAGCAATAGCCAGGTCAGAGGATCAAGTCATCAATGGTAACATTGTAACAGCTATCAGAGAGGTAGAAATGTCCTTTCTTAAATGCATCTTAGGCAATAAGTATAATGTAAACCATGATGAGACAGAAAAACACAAGAAACAGCTGAAGGAGATGCGGGACCAGATCAAGCTGGAGATGGAAACCATTGACCAGCAGCTGGATCCCTATGTACATGATGAAGATGACCCATGGGTCAGAGAGATAGAGGCAAAACGAGCTCAGGCTGTCAGGCACTTGTTTGAGAACATTGCACAACAAAGGAAGGAGTTCATCAGCCTGCTTGTAGAAGAGTGTATTGGGTTAATGGGTCCCCCTCCCTGTAAGTATGCCCTGATAGGTTTGGGTTCACAGGCCACAGGACTGGTAACTCCATACTCAGACCTGGAGTTTGCCATCTTGGTAGAAGAAGAAAGTGAAGAATGTCTTGTGTATTTCCGTAACCTCACCCACTATCTACACCTCAAGGTGGTCAACCTGGGAGAAACCATTCTCCCAGCATTGGGAATAAAATCTCTCAATAACTTCTACTCTAAGAACCCACTTGACAACTGGTACTATGACTCTGTTACACCACGTGGGTTTGCATTTGATGGTTCCATGCCAAAGGCAAGCAAGACTCCACTGGGCAGGCAGGGAACTGTGGACAAACCACCCAGTGAACTTATCTGCACCCCAGAAAACATGGCTTCAATACTTCAAAAGGATGCCAAACTATACCTTAAGGAAGGATATCACCTTGCCACTATCTTGAGAAATCCATGCCTGATAGCAGGGGACCAGGATTTGATTGACATATACATGGCCATCACAGGGAAGATATTGCTAGCTGATGGGGGTAAGATGGCTCAGAAACTGGCACAGGAGACACTGAAGGAAAACAATAACATCTACAAAGACCTACAACTACTCACAGCTAGGCTGATTGATGTAAAGAAAGAAATCTATCGCTTCCCAGGCGTAGCAGTGGACTGCTTGGCGTTGTCTTCGCACATCACTCCTAGGTCAGTTTGGGAGACAATAGAAGAAATGGAAAACCAACAAGTGATCAGTCCCAACAATGCACACCACCTGACAGTGCTTACCAGCATCTCAGCAGAACTCAGGCTCAGAACCTACATTGCAAATGGTGGACAGAGAGAAAATATTAGCTATTATGAACAGGGATTTCAGATGGCGAGGAGTATCTATGGTCAAAGCACAGTACATTCTAGCACTGTCAAAACACTTAACAGCCTGGGAAAGTTCTGGAGTGTAATATATAATGGTGATCACAGAAGAGCACGTCAATTCTTTGATATGTTTGCACAGGCACTGCAGATGTCCAAGAGCATTGATTTATTCAAAATGCGACAACATTACACAGACCTATAGGCAGCACAGCTGATAGCATAGGTCTACAAATAACATAAAATTACAATCTTACAAGACAAATTTACATTAAACGGTATATACATAATGGTATTAGAGAGATGCGAAATAAAATACTACGGAATCTTACAAGTAAATAACATTCAATGGGAGGTCAGAGGTTGAAATCTAAGAAATGAGAAGCAAATGTGGGCTACTAAGCTACAATAGGCTATACATCTTTGGAATCTACAAAAAACAGCATTAATGTAGGCTACAAGAGGCTAGGAGGAGCAGATGGAAGGTGCTGTGAATTGGTTTGTTGATAATAAAACTGAATGCAAAGCATCTGAGAGTTTTTGGTTTGTAGCAACGTTATGACCTGGAGAATCATTAAGGAGGACTCCAGTTGAGAGAGACTGACCGACAAGGTGGAGCACTGTAGCAGCTAACGTTTGTCGTGCAGCCGTGTGTAGAGGGCAGTGAAATAGAAAGTGTGTGACTGTCTTGGACGTAGCACCACAAGCACAGCTCCGGGTAGGGCCGTCCCTCAGATAGTAGGTTAAATGGAGGCCCCATGTTTGAGAGAGCCACGCCCCACGCACATTGAAGAACCCGCCGCACAGAAAAGAGTAGGGGACCTTCCCAGTGTGAGCGGTTCAAAACCTTCAGTCCCATGGCCACACCTGGGGCAATTACTGTCGTATTAAGGTCACCCGAGTGGCACCAAATGGCAGCTCGCTCCAGACCCTTGCGATTTAGGCCTGCCTATTGTTTAAGCTCCTCGAAATTCAGCCCCTGGCTGCCAAGAGAGAGTAGTCGGCCCACCCAATAACAATAATAATTTTAAGCAGAAATTGTAAATAAACGGAGCAACTTGATATTTAATGAATGATTGTAATGATGAAAGAGTGTGTCACTTTCCTCTCTTTCCCATATAAAGAGAATCCAAAGTTATATCCCGGAGATGTTATAGCCTTAGTAACACAAATGTAGCCAATAACCTATAACCTCCTTTCAATAAATGCAGCTTTGAGGACAAAAATATCTAATTTTGATGAAGACTATGATCATTATTTGTACATTTTGTAAGGTGGGATGACTGATAGAACTAACAGTCATACATTGTAAAAGTCCAGGACTTCTGTGCTGTCTGTTGGTGCTGCAGATAAGACATTTGAAGGAGCAAACATAACATAATTGTCAATGTTGATGGGAGTAAACAAAGAAATATAATTTCCTAGGCGAAAAGTTACACTTCTCTCATTGGTTTAATTTTGGAGGAGGACAACAACAGGACTTGCACAAATGGGTACTGCTGCTTTACAACATCATCATCGTACTCCAGGGCTCTAGCCAGCGTCCGTTTTGCGTGTGACGGAAAAATTTTAAAACCAATCCGTCAACCTTGACGGACAAAAATCCTTGGTGGAAGCTACAAGCGGCTTGGGGACGCTGTCCACGGCCGTAAAAGCCACACACTGTTTGTTTTGCTATTGTTATGATTGTTGACAATGTGTGTCGGCGACCTTTCGCATACGATAATCTCATTAAAACCCGTTTTTCAAGGTCTCAGTTCAGTCCTCCTAATTGATTTTTGCGGTTTTCGCGACGATTGTAATTGGCTGACGGAAAAAAATTTCGAGCTGGCTAAAGCCCTGTCGTGCTCACTACCAGTTTCTCCATTAGTGAACATTGAATGTCTTTCTTCAATCCATGCATTTTATATGACACCATTTTCTTTGTTTTTACATGGCTGAATGCCATGCATTTTATATGATACCATTTTCTTTGTTTTTACATGTTTGAATGTCAGTCAATGTCAAATAAACAGGATGCTTTATGTATTTAGCTGTTGGGACAGAGAAAACTGATCATTTTTCTTTTCGTGACTTGGTTACAGGGAACATGTAAGCTGTTGAACATGACAGGTTATATATATTAACTGTGTTTTATATTCATGCAATATATGTCTACCAAATATCATTTGTTGCTTTATTACATAATACATTGAAGTCTTATGCATAATCATGCATAACCTTAGAATTATGCATAATTATGCATAACCCTTCAAGTCCTTATGCATGATTATGCATAACTCTAAGAATGGTTATACATAATCATACATTATTGGACTAATCCCCAGGGGGTAATCAATGGTGGCTACATATTCCTTACATCATTTTACCTATACTTCGTGATATTAGCCCATATGGGCATATGGTTGCTGAGATATGGGAGGCCAGTCAGGAATTAAACTGGAACAGCAGAAATAAACTGGAGGCTGTTGTATGCAAATTAAGGCCAAATTTGCATAATTGCCAAATTGGCCACTTCATTATGTACATCTCTGCCACAGGTACCTGCATACTAAACATCATGGAAATCCATCATTCCTATGTTCTGTTATGCTCCTTCTTCAGTTGGAAGATTTTGACAAAAATGCAGTCCTGCAGTTCTAGAGCAAGCTGCTTGGGGGCCCAAACATACATCACTTCTTCCTTACATCACAAGCTACCTGCCATAAAAAAAATCAAGACCATAGGCATAGTAAGCCCAGGTCAAAAAGATTTAAAAAATTTGAAGTTCTGCTGCAGTACCAACATCACACACCAGGGGGCCCAAAATTGACCTTGATGCTTGTCTTTCCAACCCCTACCCACATACCAAATATCACACCAAGAGGTTCTCAAGTTATGTTGACTACAAATATCCGGAAACACAAACACAAACACACACACAGAAGTTAAAGTTACCCTTACATCTGTGCAGATGCTTTTGGGGTGGCGCCCATCTCCATTTCGAGTAGCCCTTGGGCCACACATGTGCAAGCCACTACAGCAGGGGGCTGGTCCGCTGGTAGTGATGTGTGTTTAACTTCCATACTCTTTCTCTTTAGTGCTGAGTGCCAAGCAGAGAAAGCAGCATGTACCATTTTTAAAGTCTTTGGTATGACCCGGCCGGGGTTCGAACTCACGACCTACCGAATGCAAGGCGAACACTCTAACCACTAGGCCATTGCACCGGTGCACACACAGACAGACATACCAAATACTATACCTCCATTTTTCATGGAGGTAATCATGTATTTCTCAAATCTGTTTTCACCACTGTGATAAAGGAATCTGAACTAACCAAAGCATATTGTAATGTCACATTCTTGATCCTCCATAGAACCTTACAATCCAAGGTGCAAATGTGAGAGGTAATAATTAGCCAGCACTCCTTGAGCTTAGTGTTTACCATTAAAAAGGTATGACTCAATGGAAAGTCCCAGCAGTGGCGCAACAAAATTTCCACTGGGAAAAAAGACCCGCTGCTTAGTAAACGGAGTGAAAGACAACTCTCTGCCAACTTGAACACAGGTTCATAGCTGTGGAGTCTCTGACATCAAGGTAAGATTTAGACAAGAAGGTTAGACATGATGGGTTTAGACATCACAATCTGGTAGAATGAATATTTAGGCAATTCCATTTGTAGACATCACAATATGAGTCTCTGTTGATGGAAATCGTGATCAAGATCTCTGACAGTACAATCAGGGATTCTACCATACAGATGAGATGGCAATCAAAAAGGCACATAGATTGCGATCTTGGACGGATTGTGTCACAGGTCAAGAATATCAAAGTGTGTGGTCCAACTAGTGTGAACCCGCTGGACAAAGCTGCTTGGTAGCGCGGTGTGAAGACTTTCCGACTGCTGTCTACCCGTGTCAGGGATCCCATGCAGCAGCAGTATGATCAAATACTGGACAGTAGTACTGGAGATACAGAACAAATCTTGAAACTTGGAGGAGTTTAATAAGTTCAATGAAGAAGTTCAATGTGTATTCATGGAAAATTGAACTGGTTAGTCAGAACACCATGACAGTAAGTCTTAGGGCTGGTCTAGAAACTTCCTAGTTTATATACAATGTCATATACAACAGACATGTCCTTATTGGCTTGAGTTAATCATAGCAGTACACTGTGTTGACATAAACTAATCAAACTCGCTGACCAAGCCTGGTTAACATTTAACCAGCCATCCATTGGTTGCTAACCTACCAATTTGTAAAGTAGTCCTTGACTGCACAGGAATAAAGTTGAATGGAGATCAACTGCTAAATAATAGCCTTATGTGCTCCAGCCTACATGTTTATTGTAATACCTTTAAGTTTACATTGGGAAAAAAATGAAACTCTTGCATACAGAAATGTCAAGACCATACTAGTAACGTTATAGTTCTTACCACTTCCCAAGCTGTAAACTTTTAGCCCCTTTGGAATTAGCAATGGCACCCAACAACTTCTATCCTAAACCACCAGCAACATATTATTCTAAATTGTTATTTTGAACCTTTATAAATCATCAGAGCTCAAATCAGCCTGCAGGATACTTCTCATAGAGGTCACGAGGGAAGAGGTTAAAGGTCAAATAAATCAATCACTGTGAGCCCTCTCTGTAACTGCCATGCACATTTAGTTAACAAATACATTGTTAAAACTGCAAACTTTAACACCATGATGTTGAATGATGGCCTTAACTTAAAAGTTAAACATGTTAATATATTTTATTTTCACAGAATGATCAAGACTTGAAATCTTTCAATGGAAGCTAATTAGCATATTTTACTTAAAAAAACAAAACGCAAACATGTCTGACATCAATATGACCAGCTTGGCAAACAAGCTACAGGGCTTTCAGCTATGTGTAGAGAGTAACCATGGCCAAAAAGTTGGTTATTATAAGGCACTGAGAGAAGCCATTTTTAGCCAGGATCTCTTCATGGAGGTAGAAGTCCTGAAAAGTCTTGGAGACCTGCGTCTTGAGAGAGGCAAGTTTGGTAAAGATTCAGCAGAGTTTGACAAGGCTGCTGCCCTGTATGCTGCTGCACTACTGCGCTGCACAGATCCAGACATGAGAGAAACACTTCAACATCGTATCGGCTACATGGAGAAACTCTCCAAACAACTGTTGCAGGGGTACAGTTCAAAGTTTCTGTGGTTGTCTCCGGACTACTGGAGCACTGCTGATAGCAATGTTTTAAGAGCGGCTGAGATTTGTGACAAACTGGACAGAAGAGTCCTTAAACCCTGGCACTCAGTTGAGGAGACTTACACAGAAACATTGACTGCAATTGGGAACAGTGACGTGTTCTTGGAAGTTGAGGTTTTAAAATCACTAGGAGATTTCTACCTTAAGAAAGGCAAGAAGACCTCGGATGTATTCCAGTTCTCCAAGGCAGCTGCCATGTACAACAAGGCCATGACAAGATGTCGGGATCCTGGGACAAAACTGACTCTACAACATCGTGTCTCGTACTTGGTTAGATGCACCTTGAACAACATTAGGCAGGCAGTGAGAAAGGTGAGTAGCTGTAGTTGAGTCAAACAAGCAACTGGAACATTAATTCATATTTTTGCTTAAAATGAAAGATTAAATTTAAAGGTCAATTCAGAAAAAAAGACACTACTAGACAAGTATGTAAACTAGGATGTATATCCCCCCTTTCCCTAAAATTCTTGTAATTTACTATATGCATGTAAGTATACATTGTGCTTCTGTTCCAAGTATTTCAAGTAGAAAAAGATTATACCCTGACCAGGGCAAATGATAAATGAGCAGGGTTCTTTAATGCATGTACCATTATGTCTACACAGTGATAATCACTTTTGAATGTTGAAAAGTGTGGATTAATTTCTGTAGCAAAAGGCACCAAGAAGCTCAAGACAAACAGAAAGGAAAGCACACATGCACACGAGGCAGGATCTGGGGAACATCACAAGACCTGGCACCATTCAGGAGAATCAGGACCATCCTTTCAAACTAGACACAACAAGGTAGCAAACCCTTTCGTACTATAAACTTTACCAAAAAAAGTTAAATAAACCCAAATGAATGTAACAGATTCATCTTCCTGGTTGAAGACTAAATTCGTTGATATGTCAGACCTGGACTTTGCATATGAAAAAGTTCATTTATGCTGTCTGTGTTCATTCAGGTCTATAACTTATTGATTCCTTGCATTTGTTAGTGAGTTCCAAGATGACATCAAGAAAGGTAAAACCTTCCTTGCTAGGGCAGACCTGGACTCAGCAGAGAGGCACTTTGCAGCTGCACTCAAGACGGTACATGTCAGAGGTACAGCTCTGATGCTACTTTTCTTCAAAATTCAGATTTTGCATTAACACACAGCCAGCCAATTCTGATTGCATAACCTTGTGTTGTTCTATGAAGTTAGATGTCTTTTAAAAATACCATCTATGTATTCAACACCATTTACATTTACATTTAGACCCCACAGCCCAGCAGTACCAGAGAGAGGTGGAGCCCCTGTGCAAGTTGGGGGAGGTCTACAGTAAGCGAGGTCAGCAGACAGGAGACGGGGGAGACTTTGTCAAAGCTGCAGCACTCTACAATGCAGCAATAGCCAGGTCAGAGGATCAAGTCCTCAACTGTAATATAGAAACAGCTATTACAGATGTAGAGAAGTCATTTTTGAGATGTATCCTAGACTTTGATTGCAATGTTAGCCAAGATGATACAGAAAAACACAAGAAACAGCTGAAGGAGATGCGGGGCCAGATCAAGCTGGAGATGGAAACCATTGACCAGCAGCTGGATCCCTATGTACATGATGAGGATGACCCATGTGTTAGAGAGATAGAGGCAAAACGAGCTCAGGCTGTCAGACAGTTGTTTGAGACAATTGCACAGCAAAGGAAAGAGTTCATCAGCCTGCTTGTAGATGAGTGTCTTGGGTTAATGGGTCCCCCTCCCTGTAAGTATGCCCTGGTAGGCTTGGGTTCACAGGCCACAGGACTGGTAACTCCGTACTCAGACCTGGAGTTTGCTATCTTGGTAGATGAAGAAAAAGAAGAGTATCTTGTGTATTTCCGCAACCTCACCCACTATCTACACCTCAGGGTGATCAACCTAGGAGAAACTATTCTCCCAGCACTGGGAATAAAATCTCTCAATGACTTCTACTCCAAGAATCCCCTTGACAACTGGTACTATGACTCTGTTACACCACGTGGGTTAGCATTTGATGGCTCCATGCCAAAGGCAAGCAAGACGCCACTGGGCAGGCAGGAAACTGTAAGTGAACTCATCTGCACCCCAGAAAAGATGGTTTCAATACTACAAAAGGATATCACATTGTATCTTAGAGAAGGATATCATCTTGCTACCATCTTGAGAAACCCCTGCCTGATAACAGGGGACCAGGGTTTGATTGACACATACATGGCCATCACAGTGAGGATTCTGCAAGCTAATGACGGTAAAATGGCTCAACAACTGGCACAGGAGACTATGAAGAAAAACAGTAACATCTACATAGACCAACTCACAGCTAGGCTGATTGATATCAAGAAAGAAATCTATCGCTTCCCAGCTGTAGCAGTTGACTGCTTGGCGTTGTCTTCGCACATCACTCCTAGGTCAGTTTGGGAGACAATAGAAGAAATGGAAAACCAACAAGTAATCAGTCCCAACAATGCACACCACCTTACAGTGCTTACCAGCATCTCAGCAGAACTCAGGCTCAGAACATACATTGCAAATGGTGGACAGAAGGAAAGCTTGTCTGTCTTAGCTTCAATTGAAACAGAAAAGCAAGGACAGGAATCATCCCTTCAGGCCAATGATGTGCAAACAAGTGCACTGAAACAGATTTTTTATCTACCAAATGAAAAACAGATTTTCAGATATTATTACACAGCACTTCATCTTCGAGTTATCCTTTCAGAGTGGTCTGAAGAAAACACAACTCCAGATCTATTATCTGATTTCTATGCAAATTCAGCATCAATAAAAGCAATGATGTACCATGAACTATGCAAATATAGTCAGGCTATAAGCTATTACCGGGTAGCTCTTAGGGAAGCTAAAGGAAATTATGCTACAAAATTTAGGCTGCTTAATGATCTTGGAGGTTCTTTGAGTAGAATTGGAGATAACCAGGGGGCAATTAGCAACCTAGAAGAGGCATTGACATTAGCATTGTCCTCTGATAAGAGTAATACAAATCCAGACATCGCAATGTCAAGAATGAACTTGGGAAGGGCATACTACCAAAGGGGTGCTTACGGAAAAGCAATCAGCTACCTTGAAGAGGCATTACATAATTACAGGAGAATATATGGGGAGAGTGCAACATATGCTGCCATTGCTACCTTACTCAGCATGCTTGGGGCAGCCTATGGTGCGCTTGGGGAGTATAGAAAAGCAATCAGTTATCTTGAACAGTCACTGCAGATGTACAGGAGTATCTATGGAGAGGAACATATTAGCATTACCAGTTCACTCAACAACCTTGGGATGATGTGGAAAGCGTTGAGTGATTTTGATAGTGCCAGAGACTACCTGGAACAGGCACTACAGATTCGAAGAAGCATCTATGGTCACAGTACAGCACATCCAGACATTGCAACATCACTTAGAAACCTGGGGATGGTCTGGCGTAGTCTAGGTGATTGTAGAAAAGCAATCAGCTACTATGAACAGGCACTAGTGGTGGACAGGAGTATCTATGGTCAGTCTACAGAACATCCTGACATTGCCATGTCATTGAACAGCCTGGGGATAGCCTGGGCTGAACTGGGTGAAGAACATAAAGCTATCAGTTACTACGAACAGGCACTGCAGATGCATACAAGTGTCTATTGCAAAAACACACCACATCCTGACACTGGTAGACTACTCAATAACCTAGGGGCAACCTGGGCTTCCTTGGGTCATCACAGAAAAGCTTTAAACTACCATGAACAGGCACTGCAGAAAAGAAAACACATCTATGGTACAAAGCATCCTGACATTGCCATGTCACTTGTCAATATTGGTCAAACCCTCACCTCCCTTGGTGATTACAGGGAAGCCATCAGCTACAATGAGCTGAGTGAGGCACTTCAGATGTACCGCAGTATCTATGGTCAGACTTCAGATCACAGTGACATTGTACAGACACTCAGCAGCCTGGGAAATGCCTGGCATTCTCTTGGTGACTACCGGACAGCAGTCAGGTATCATAAAGAGGCACTACAGATGTCCAAGAGCATCTATGGCCAAAATAAAGCACATCCTCATATTGCTGAGACTCTCAATGATCTTGGCGCAGCCTATGACTACCTGGCTGATTACAGTGAAGCAATAAGTTTCCATGAACAAGCACTGGAGATGAATAGGACTATCTATGGTCAAAGCACAGCACATCCTAAAATTGTCACCTCACTCAGCAGTCTAGGGTCAGTCTGGTATCATCAGGGTGATCAAAGAAAGGCAATCAGCTATGTTGAACAGGCACTGCAGATGTGCAGGAGTATCAATGGTAAAGATACAGCACATCCTCAGATTGCCATGTTACTCAACGGTCTTGGGGAAGTCTGGCGTCAACATGGTGATTACAGCAAAGCATTCAGCTATCTTGAACAAGCACTGCAGATGTTCAGGAGTATCTATGGTCAGGGCACAGCACATGCAACATCACTAATGAACCTGGGATGTGTCTGTCATGATCTGAGAGAATACAGGAAAGCTATCACCTACTATGAAGAGGCACTACAGATGTACAAGAGTATCTACGGCCAGAGGACAGCACATCCTGAAATTGCAAAATCACTTAACAACCTTGGGCAAGCCTACAACGATCTTCATGATCACAGCAAAGCAATCAGCTACCTCAAACAGGCACTTCAGATGGCCGAGAGTATCTATGGTCAGGGTTCAGCACATCCTGACATTGCAACAATACAACACAACTTGGGGTTGGCCTGGAGCAACATTGGTGATCACAAAAGAGCAACCTAGCACTTTGAACAGGTGCTGCAGATGCGTAGGAGTATCTATGGTCAGAGTACAGCACATCACGACCGCCACATTACTCAACAACATGGCAGCAGCCTCGGAGAAAAAGGGTGAAGGCACATTAGTGATCAGTCTCTAGCAAGAAGCCTTGTCCATGGTAAAGCAGGTTTATCCTCAGGACAAATGACATCCATTGATAAAGGCAATTGAACAAAATCTGAGAATGATCAATGCAAAATAAAAACAAAACTCAGAAATAGCTTCTTTTACTCATGAAAATTTATTCTGTGTCGGGTAAAAGAAACATAACAAAATGAAACAGCAGATGACAATTCTCCTCCTCTTTCTGAAAAGGACATAGAATAGTGTACCACAACATACAAAATCATTCCAACATATTGCATGATGGTTGTCCAAGAATCAACAGCTGACATTTGAACTCAAACCAGGGGTGCCAGCAAGATAATGAGGTGACATTTTCTTCCAAACCAAAGTGTGATGCTTCCAGACTCTTTTGCACAGGAAGTTCAAGTAATGTTTGAATAAATACACAAATCTAGCCAATGACATAGTGCAATATTTACATAATTATGTACTCTGTCATAGCCCAGTGTAGGTTCTGTGATCAATTAATTATTCCATGCACAGAGTTGAATTGAATAAAAACAATCATGGTAAGATAACTTTGGGCTCATATGATAACCAAAACAAACTTACTGGCTGCCTCTATGAATTTTGGGTAGACGTCGAAGGTGATGAGTGGAATGGGTAACATGCGGAAATAGAGCTTCAGCGCGCCCGCTATCGTGTTGATGTCTTCGTATGTGGACTCCGAGATGTCGGCCTGAGCTCCATCTGGGAAAACAAGGGATATGAATTATTATAAATTATGATAATGATGAACACAAGAAGAGTTGCAATTTCAAGGTATTCTGCTAGATGTCCCTACTGACATATTTGTGCCCTACACAATTGACAATGTACAAATTCTGAAATGTTTTTATGTATTCTGTCTATCCTTCAAGGCTTGTTCTACAGAAACAGCAAATACATGCAATTCAAACTGTATCTGCTAGATGGCCCCACTGACATACTGTATTCTACAAAAAGCACTGCAAAAGCACAGAAGTGTATATAATTTTGGTTGATAAAGCCAATGACTATGAGCTGTAGCCTGTAATTTTGATGCTTATCAATGATTAAACTTGCTGTTAAACAAAAGCCCCAACCGATAATAGATAATATCACGAAAAGGTACTATGTATGTTCATTTCAACAGTTGGATTTCAGAAAAGAGGGTCATTGCATGCCACTGTGTCTACTTACCTTTGTCAAAAGACAGTTTGACTTCTTCTATGTCGTCATTAAAACCGGAAACTCTGTAGAGTCCTTCTGACAACAAACCTGGAATACAAATCCAGAGGTTAAGAAATGTATCTATCAGTCCATATTGTACAAGTCATGTAAATGTTGAATAAAGTTCTGCTCAAAGTTGCAGTATGAATTTCAAACACAAGGTGTCCTCATTGATCCATTGACAAATAGTTTGAAAAATCTGCAAATACAAAATTATGCTTCAGATATTCATACTTGTCTACCTGCTCTTTCTCTCACTTGAATTCCTCACATACTTTCAAGACCTCAAAGTAACATCTTTTTTCTCTCGATTCAGAGATGTTTACACAGCTTCTTTTCGTCTGTAAATCCAAATTATCTTAAAGTTACCGTCTTTTCTTCTTTCGATCTCCTGCACACAGTTGTCCACGACGACTGGGCGGGTTGTGTTGTGGGCCTTGACGATGGTCGTCAGGTCGATCCCGTAAACCTTCTTGATGTACTTCATGTGCGGCTGGCAGTCGTTGGGAACAACTTTAGAACACTGCTTATGGGTTGCTAGTCCACAGTCTGGGGGTGGGGGGAAAGCATGATGTAACGTTAACATTGTGTTTCAATTAAAACCTAAATACTTTTCTAACAGAATTGTTGCATGAAAATTAAAGGCATTACCAAATGAATAGCCATTCAGATAGCAGTGGAAAGGGCTTGAGAGTTTAAGATGGAACCTTTATATCTCACCGAAAATTCTGTACATCTTCTTTCTCTTTTGGTAATATGTATCTGTACTTTAAATAAATATCATTTTCTTAAATCTAAAAATGCCTACCTCATTTTTGACCCATTTTCATCAATAAAATGTTAGTTCCTTACAGTGTGATACAAGATGTATGTGGATAGGTGACATCTCAAAAGAAACTGTAATACCATTACTGATCTTACCTGCACATTTGACCCCCTGAGCCACCAGTCCCCACATGAAGTTAGCACAGTACTCACACCAGTGGGGACCTCGGAACGTGTTCACCTGAGGTGGAGGGGGGAGATTAATATACAGTAACACCTCAGCTCAGGTGATAGCAACAGAAAAATAAAAAAAAATCTATATTCACAACACTACAGATGATAAATATGTAAGACCTCACAGACATTCAGTACCAAGGATAGACACACTATGCATTTCCCTGTTAGTGTAATGTTAAGTGTTATGAAAGTGCATTTTTGTCACATGGGATGGCCAAAATGTAACAACAATCACACAAAATGTAACAACATTCAGTACCAAGGACAGATACTATGTAACACAAACATGCAACAGAATTACATCCTGTAACATCACATTGTCTAGATTTAAAAGTGTCTGATATAACAGTAGGGGGAGGGGTGTATGGAAATTTATGGCATCTCAAACCAAGTCATATTTTGCTTGTTTGTGTTGTATAGTACATGTGCTTGGTACTGAATTGCTCGGTACCTGTGTTGTTACACGTGAGCCATCCATTGCAGCAAAAAATGCCTTTCATAACTGTTACACTAAACATCATCCCTCGCAGTGAAATAAACAGTGTATTACAGGACTGTCCTTCATATTGAATGTAGATTTTACATGTTAGCAATCCAATGGAACAAAAATAGCCTTCCTAACACTAAACATCCTCCCTTGCAGTAAAATAAACAGCATATAACAGTACTGTCCTTGGTACTGAATGTGGCTGCAATTGCATGTTAGCCATCCAATGCAAAAAATGGCTTTTCTTAAACTAAACATTACCCTTACAAGGACACATATGGTGTGTCACAGGGCTGTCCCTGGTGCTGAATATTACATTCTAACATTGTATAGACTTTTTATGTTTCCGTTTTTGCATGCTAGCTATGTCTAGTATTTAATGTTATCCTGGCTTTCCTGTGTCTTGAATGCCTGTCTTTAGTGCTGAATTCTGTGTTTCTGTTGTTTCACATTTACCATCCACAGTATCAAATCATGTCATTCTCTTGTATTTCTGCCTTACACATGTTGCCGACAGGATGACAAGGACAAGAAGAACACATGTTGGCTATATGTAGTGCTATACATAATGCATTGTGTTTTTACAAGTTAATGTCTTCTTGACAGTTTACCCATAAAATAATCAATACATTAGAAACTGTACACATATGCAAAAGCATGAAAAAAATAGCATTTTCATTGCAATGTACTGCTTGTCCTTGGACTGAAAATGAGTGCTGTTACACATGTTAGCCATCCAATGTTACAAAACATCCCGTATAATCTTTCCTCATGTTGTTTCTCATCTGTAGTAATTTAGATTGCCAAGAATATGTTCCTACAGGTACTTGGCCACAAAGTTGTGTCCATAAAGTCATATTTAAGTTACTGTCCAGGGTACTGACTGTATGTCAGAAACACAAATATATGAGTCTTCAGCACTTTTACTGTTGTGCACAAATAACGTGGTGACTCTTTTAGGAGGAGTAATCAGCACAGCATTAAATATTTACATACCAATCATTGCTTCCACAGCTGTATATCGTGGAGGAACACATTACAGGGCTCGAAATACCACCTGCATATGCAGGTTAGTGCAGGTAAAATTGGAGCTGTGCAGGTATTTCTGGTGTCTACCTGCACCTAACCTGCACTGGTCCATGTACTGGGTTTCATACATAAATGTGCTATGATGTAGGTGTATATGGATCATTATTATCTGCATTGACTGTTACTGCCTAATAAGTATAAAAGAAAAAACAGCAATGGTTCCTGAACAATTCAAGTATAATCCATACTTCCTATATTCAGAGTGGTGCAGGTAAAATTTGTTCGGTGCAGGTAATTTTCAATGTTACCTTCACCAGTGCAGGTATGCAGAAAAAGTATCTCGAGCCCAGCATTAATAATAGAAGAGAGCACATGGTGTTAAAGAGAAGCAGCGTACCTTAAAGTTATGAGGTTTTTCGTAAGACGACGCTTCGGTGCTCGCTCTCTTGCTGGGTGAGAGAGCTAGGTCCAGCTGTTGTGTAAATGGGTGAGAAAGAGTGGTGTTAATCTGAAGATTCTCTACAAGAAAGCATACTTAGTCTAATCTATGGGTTAAAATAAGATGCTTACATTTAGCACCTACAGTAAAACTGGCCAAGACTGTATACTAGATTAATAGGTACTGCAATTAGCTGTTAAGCCAATCCATATGTTTTTTGTGGGAACATGCATCTGTCATAATTGGAATCACACTTTCTAAGCAAGAAATATAGTGCAAGTATATCTATTTCATGGAGAGTCAAACACTCAACTTCTGGTTGAAAAGTAAAATGTTAAAGTGATATAAAAATCTCTGATAATGGCTTTTATTCCAGGGACACAGTTTAGTCCTTAGATTCGAACCCTCAACTTCTGACTTCAGGGTACTGAATGGATGTATCAAGATGAGCAGTGGTGTTACTTATACAAACATTTACATCCTTGTTATTGGCTTTTATTCCAGGGTCACAGTTTCGGACTTATAATAAGCTACATTCGAACCCCTTGAACCCTTACATTCAAACTCATTTCAAAGTATCTGTAGGATGTATTAAGACGAGCAAATGTATGTCTGGCCAGGTGGTTCTTCTAAAAACATGAACATCTCTGATATTGCCTGTAATTCCAGGGTCTCCACAGTTCAGACTTGATTAATCAGGAGTTCAGACTCAGGAAGGTTCTATTGATTTCTGCTCTTGGCTTTTATTCCAGGGTCACGTTTAGGCCTTAGATTCAAACTATCAACATCCGGTTCCTGAGTATCGAATGGATGTATCAAGATGAGCAGTGGTGGTACTTATATAAACATGTACATCCAGTCATCCTTGTTATTTGCTTTTATTCCTGGGTCACAGTTTCGAACTTATAATAAGCTACATTCGAACGCCTTGAACCCTTACATTCGAAATGATTTCAGAGTATTGAAGGATATATTAAGAGGAGCCGTGGTATATCTCGCCAGGTGGTTCTTATACAAACATGTACATCTCTGATATTGGCTCTAATTCCAGGGTCGGCACAGTTCAGACTTCATTAATCAGTAGGCCAGACTCAGGAAGCTGCCATTGATTTCCATTGCTGCTCCCTAAATGACCTGTCAGACAGTATCGGCAATAATGTCTGCTGGGCATTGTACGTCCGGTACTGCTTCCCTTTTACAAGGACACGATCAATTTGAACTAAAGGCAATTAGAATAAAAGCAATGGCCTTCACATTGTGTATGTACAGTTAATTGTGAAATGTTTGCAGTTGCTTTATTTTCAAGGTTTTTCACACCTCATGCCATACCATGACATGGCAAATATGATTGTGTATTGTGACAAAAACCTCCTTCGCCTCTTCCAACAAGATAAAGACTTAGTCACTGTAAGAATAAATGAATTTATGGTAAGCATATGTGCAGTTTTCTTTCCATCTTTTTAAAGCTATTTAAAAAATGTTGAAATGATTTCTTAAATTGACCTGTCAGACGGTATCGGCAATAACGTCTGCCAGGTATTGTACATCCGGTATAGCTTCCCTTTTACAAGGTCACCATCAATTGGAACAAAAGGCAATCAAAATAAAAGCAATGGCCTTTATAATGTTTGCGATGGCTTTCTTTTCAAGATTTTCCTCATCTCTCACCATATCATGACATGGCAAATATCATCTCTTACAACAGAATAAAGACATAGTCACTGCATGAGTAATATGAATTTACAGCAAGAGTGATTGTGGAGTTTTCTTTACATCTTTTTAATGCCATTTGAAAAATGTTGAAATTCTTTCTTAACAGTTTCCATTTAGCTGTTAAATCCAATTGAAAAAATGGCCTGCACAGACAGTATCGGAAATAACGTCTGCTGGGTATTGTACATCTGGTACAGCTTCCTTTTACAAGGTCACCATCAATTTGAACAAAAGGCAATCAAAATAAAAGCGAAGGCCCTTATACTGTTATATATGGTAATTACTTGAAATATTCGCGGTGACTTTATTTTCAAGGTTTTCACACGTCTCACAATATCATGACATGGCAAGTATGACTGTGTCTTGTATGGAAATGTTTCAATAACAAACTTAGAACTTGGCAAAAACCTCCTTCCACTTCTAACAACAAAATAAAAGTCACTGCAAGAATAAAATGAATCTACAGTAAGTGCACGTGAAGTTTTATTTTAACCTTTTTATGCCATTTACGAAAGTATTGATGATTTCTTAACAGTTTTCATTTTTTCTGTTAAATCCAATTTAAAAAGGGATCTGAGAGACAGTATTGGCTATAATGTCTGCCTGGCATTATACATCCAGTTCAGCTTCCTTTTACAACTTGTGCCTGTCATGATCAATTGGAACAAAAGGCAATCAAAATAAAAGCTATGGCCCGAGTAATGAGTTTACACTGTAAATCTTTAAATGTTCTACCGCTTAACTTCCAACAGCACTACAATGTAATAGTTATTTGGCAGGGAGCAACTGTTGGACGCTAATAGTAATAAGACTAGACTTTGTATGCAGAGTTCAGTTGTATTCCTGTGCCCAGATGGACCTCTGGGTGAATTTAGGTTGGACTTAAAATGAACCCAGGACCTGGTAACAAAAAGACACCTTGACCTACCCGTGGGGAAAACCAAGCGATGTTTGTGGCTTTGGAGCCCAGCAAGGGCTACATCCCTGATGGGTACCAATACATTTGGGACCTAAGAGAAACCCAATATTCTACAGAAATTTGGTGCAAAACTGCTACTTTAGCTAGCAGGGGGAAAGTTTTAAAAACTGCAAACATTATTTACATAACATTAACAAACAGACTTACCGAAGAATTTTCTGAGCTTTGCGACGTCGACGAAGAAATGGAAGAGAAGTTGTCAACCTCGTCTATCGTTGCCGTGGTTACAGTTCTGGAGAAGGTCGTCACCACGCGCGACGTCCGTTTCCGTAGCGACAGGTATCCGCACGGTTCGTAAATCGGCTCGCCCGTCATTCGCTTGATGTATTCCTCTGCCTTTGCTTCGATGTACATAGTGATGAGGCCATCGGCTACGAGGTTTTGTATCGTGTCGAAACGCTTGTCGGCGACGAAGTGTTTCCCGTCATAGTAGAGCCGGAAATTCTTGGTGGTCCCTCCGAATCTGAACATGAAAAGATAGATACAATATTAAGAAATAGTTCAACTAAATGCAGTATTTTGTATGATAATATTGCAGATAAACTATCTGGCTACGAGGTTCTGTATCGTGTCGAAACGCTTGTCAGCGACAAAGTGTTTCCCGTTGTAGTACAGCCGGAAATTCTTGGTGGTCCCTCTAAACCTAAACATGAATAGATAAGATAGAAAATGTTGACGTAGAATTTAGTACATATGATTATATTGCAGAATGATACCAGTATACTATCTGGCAACAAGGTTTTGTATCGCGTTGAAATACTTGTCAGCGACGAAGTGTTTCCCGTCCCCTCAAATCTGAACATGAATGGATAGATAGTAAGAATAATCATAAAAACTTGAATGTGTCACTGTTACAGTATTAATTTCTTAAATCTGGTCCTTGGGCTTTGTTTTCATTCTGTTTCTCCAACTCAGTAAGTTCAAAAAAAATTTCTCTATATCAAGAACAAACAAATTAATCTGGCAAGGCCTACCTGTATGTAAGGCTTGTTCACCTTTATCCGAGGGTAACCTATATTCATTATTTGTTAAAAAAAAACGTATTTAGGGATATGAAGTCAACGGACGGTGGTTTCAAATCTGAACATTTTGAAAATATGGCAAATTTGAAACCACAGTCCACAGATTCAATACTCCTAAATGTGCTGTTTTCAGAGACAATGGAAAAAGGTCATCCCACGGATAAAGGTGAACTAGCGTTAACAATATACGTACCTTATAGCCAGTGTATAACTGCCAGGTTGCCGCTGACTTTCCCTGATGAGGTAACTCCCCTCCACGTCGCCTAGCAACGCATCAGTCCCCTCCCGAGATATCATCCCATGGAACCTGTCAAAGATTGGACACAATCAGGGATGGCAGACCCCCTTATCCAAACTGCAATTACTTACTGATAATCAGCATACAAAACATACACACACATAATTCTATGTAATAATGACTTATGTATGCATGCACACATACACACACATACAAACACACATACATCTACACATGCACACAGAAATGCACATACAGTCATGTGCACACATAATAATTATACACATGCATGTACACATACACAGGTATACATGGGTAAGCGCACGCACACACACACACATGTACACACATGTGCATAGTATTACATTTTGAAACTGTAGGATTCCAACATAACTTACTCTCTTCCATAGTATTTCGGCTTGTTTTCCACCTATAAAAAATGTAAAAAGAAACCTCATTACATCAAAATATGTTATACATGTACTTATAATATATGTCAGTTTTCAAATCCAATTTCACATTCAATAGCAGGTATATGTCCACTAACAGAATTAATCTACAAGTTAACAAAACCTTTCTTGCCTTTGAATAGTTTCCCTTTATGCTACTTATTTATTCAGACCCATAAATTTATAATTGTGACTTACAGTCTACATGTACAACCCCTGCCCTTACTTATTGATAAGTTTTACGGCGCTTTTTATCTGATTCTTTGTCAGTATCATCTTGTCTGGCCGTTTTAAGGCAGGTTGTTCTTCTGGCTTATAAAAGGTCTCCAGATGCTGCACATATCCATTAAGGCAGAGGCACTTTCTGTTTGGAAGACTTCCAAGAAACCTTTTTGTCTGTCTCTTGTGATTCAAGTTCTGCTGTGCTGGCAGTACCTACCGAAAGTATGCAGATGTCTTACAGTATATACCTCCTATAGTTTACAAAATTTTATTGCACAAGGTACAAAGTATGACATCTACATAGCTAAATTTCTATAGCTTAACGTAAGGCTTATCTAACTAATACAGGAGTTGTAGTATGGGATAAGTTGAATCTTATATTTCGGGGGCTTTTACACGAATCTTCTGAAAACTAAAGTTTGAAAATAAAAATTTTATTTGTTGGGTCTTGGGTCTTAAAACAATACTGCTCGATTGAAATGTTACCTTGAAAACAGAGTCTGAGGGCTGTATCTTGGTACACTTGTACAAACAGTTTCAGTGAATGTCATGTACTAAGTTTTCTTCCCAATTCCCTCTGTTGTCATCTTGATCAATATCCAGATATTTTACTTTGTCTTTGGAAGCCTTCCAGGAAACCTTTTTGTCTGTCTCTTGTGATTCAAGTTTTGCTGTGCTGTCAGGACCTATCTATGCACATGTCTACCTGTGAATCTTACAAATGAATTTTCTGAAAACTTAAGTTTGGAAACATTGGTAAAGTCACAGCAATATTGTTGGCTTTCAAATTTTAAAACAGCTGCTAAATTGAAATGTTACCTTGAAAACAGGGTTTGAGGGCTGTATCTTACATGAACATTCGGAAAACTCAAGTGAAAACATTTGGTACGGCCACACCAATTTTATTTGTTGGGCGTTTTAATACAAGATGCTGATTAAAATGTTACCTTGAAAACAGAGTCTGCAAACAGTTTCAGTGAATGTCTTGTACTAAGTTTTCTTCCTATCCCGCAGTGTTGTCATCTTGATCAATACCTAGATTTTTTACTTTCTCTTTGGAAGCCTTCCAAGAAGCCTTTTTGTCCGTCTCCTGTGTGATTCAAGTTCGGCTGTGCTGTCAGGACCTACCTTTGCAGATGTCTTAGACTACTGTAATTCCTGATTTTTTCATTGTACTTTTATGTTCACGGTTTTCACTGTGACGTCCGTAACATGAACTTATCATTACAGATACAGACTTTGTCTATGCGCACCTGCTGCCATCGTGAACATTAAGTTCCGAGAACAAGTTAAATTTTCTCAGACCGTGAAAGTTTGGTACCGTGAAGACAAAGTGAATTACAGTATATACCTCCTGTAATTTACATGAATCTTCTGAAAACTCAAGTTTGAAAGTAAGAATTTTATTTGTTGGGTCTTAAAAAACTACTGCTGGATTGACATATTACCTTGAAAACAGAGTCTGAGGGCTGTATCTTGGTACACACAGTTTCAGTGAATGTCATGTAGTAAGTTTTCTTCCCAATTCCCTCTGTTGTCATCTTGATCAATATCTATATTTTTTACTTTCTCTTTGGAAGCCATCCAAGAAGGCTTTTTGTCTGTCTCCTGTGATTCAGGTTTTGCTGTGCTGTCAGGACCTATCTATGCACATGCCTACCTGTGAATCTTACAAATGAATTTTCTGAAAACTTAAGTTGGGAAACATTGGTAAAGTCACAACAATACTGTTGGCTTTCAAATTTTAAAACATACTACAGTTGTTAAATTGAAATGTTACCTTGAAAACAGGATTTGAGGGCTGCAGTATTTTACACGAACCTTCGGAAAACTCAAGTGAAAACATTTGGTACGGCCACACCAATTTTATTTGTTGGGCGTTTTAACACAAGATGCTGATTAAAATGCTACCTTGAAACAGAGTCTGTGAACAGTCAGTGAATGTCTTGTACTAAGTTTTCTTCCTATCCCGCAGTGTTGTCATCTTGATCAATATCTAGATTTTTTACTTCTCTTTGGAAGACTTCCAAGAAGGCTTTTTGTCTGCCTCTTGTGATTCAAGTTCGGCTGTGCTGTCAGGACCTACTTGGTATGCAGATGTATACATACCTCCTGTAATTTACATGAATCTTCTGAAAACTCAAGTTTGAAAATATTTCGTATGGCCACGCCAGTTTTATTTTCGTGGCCACGCCACCCCTGCCTATAATCAATCAATCAATCGTTTGCTTTCACCACATGGCATCGCAGCTACAGACAGTTCTTGCCATATTGTTCTGTACTGGGTGTAGACAGTTCAGTCCAATCTGGAGACCCCCAGACTATTGCTACACTAAACAGGCATGCATCAAATTGAATTTTTCAAACTTCAGGCGTCAGTTTGTTTTTCTTTTTGAAAACCTTGTTTCAAACTGTGGATCTCCAGAGAATTGCTATGATCCTATATCCTATAAGGATTGTGAGGCCTAACACTGATATATTGGCAGTATTAACGGCTAATCAGGTAATGGCATGGTAGTCGTGCAGGGCAGCGACGCCCGGCAACGGACTTGGTCACTCCACAGCCACTTTCTCTTATTGTGGAATCAATAGATATTGGAGTGTTGGAGGTCTGTCCTGTCCAACTGATTAGTCTAATAAAGGATGTTTTTGTTGGCATTAGTTTGTTGGTTTCCTAACATAAAAATGAACAAACTGTTGCTGGCTGTTGTGAAGCGCCAATGACCAATCTGGTCATGGTTTGTGAGTGAGTGAGTGAGAAATTAAGAAATTAATATCGGCAACATACATGACTGTATTATTGATTTCTTTCTGTTCAGTCTGTCCAATGAACATTTTGATGATTTTACATTTTTTAATGTCATCGAAATGAGAATAAAACTTAAAAGGAAAGACAGTGATTTCAGGGTTTGTAATTTTAGGAATAAAATTTCAGACTTAACATACAATATACCATATATAACAGCTAAGCAAGTTATCAAATGTGGGGAGGGGGCAAGACACTTTGGTATTAATGGTCTTATGGAAGTGATTCCCCAGGGGTCAGCTGAGGTCAGGCCAGGATCTTGCTGCATGTCTAAACATGGGAGAGACTTAACCTGGGTCTTCTGGGGTCACACATTGGGCTGACCTGGCCTTGTGCACATGTCAGTGTGAAAACCAGGGGAGAGGGTAAACTCAGAGAATATTTTGTATCTACATGTATATGCCTGTACTTAGCCCGATAGGGCGTGAATGTGCAATGAAGGCAATATTCTATTCTATTCTATTCTATTCTATTCTATTCTATTCTATTCTATTCTATTCTATTCTATTCTATTCCATTCTATTCTATTCTATGAAAAAAAGGACTACAAATCCTTGGACCACCTTATTTTGTAAACATCTACCTTCAATGTTACATCAAATGTCATAATTCTGCCGACGATACCCTAATACTGAGCAAAATCATGAGAGTTACCGTTAATTCTAATATTATCTTTTATAATTATGTTCATTTTTATGTCTACTTGTGGATAACCATAATTTTTATATAAACAAAAGTTCATATTAAGAATTCAGAATAACTGAATCCTTCAAGTAGACAGCTGTAAGTGTTACTTTTAAGAAAACAGATCTTCATTAAACAAACAAAGAAACAAACAAACAAACCTCCATAGTGCAGACTATCCTCCTGGGTTGTGGAGCTTGCTGCTGAAGTTGGTACACTGGAGAAACACACGAAGTATTCATGAATATCTCAATATCATCATCATCACCATCATCATCACCATCATCATCATCATCACCATCATCATCATCAGCGTTCCCGCCAGCTTCTTGAAAGTATGCGTCCACATATTCGGGAGGGGCGTAATGAGCGCCGTAGGCGCGAGACGAGCGCCGCAGGCGCTCGCATTCTAGGGGGGTCCGGGGGCATGCTCCCCCGGGAAAATTTGGATTATCAAACCCTCTAGAACACAATTTCCTGCAATTTGAGAGGATAATCATGCACTTGAGATTGGATGTCGGTTGCCTCTTTTACTCCCATTTTCAGTTATCGACGACCACCCTCTTCATCAAAATACGTTATATTAAAAAAAAAACTATAAGCACAGGGAGTCAGCCTTCCGTGATATGGCCCGGGTATTATTTGTCCAGACATGTCTGTATGAAAATTTTGGATTTTTGATGCTTCGAAACAGGGCTCTAGCCAGTTCGTCAACCCATGGAAAAATTCTGCCAATTTTTTTCCGTCATTGTATTAAAAAAAAATGTCTACCTCGTGCGATCGATGTTGCGACCTCCCGCATCAAATAGTTTTCCGAGACGATAAAATAACGGCACTATCACACTTTGTGTTTTTTTTCTATTTTGCCCGATGATTTTACTCAAATTTTTCGAATCGGTGGGCTTTTACAAGGCCTTGCCGTCATTTTCCACGAGCGTGCGTTTGTTTCCTGCGACCTCAGGTAACCCCGTTTTCGGCGTGAAATCTTTGGCTGGATTTCTTTTTAAATAGACCAAGAACGTTATACATTACTCGAAGGAGGACGATCTGCTGCCTCTTTGGCAGTGATCAGTGCCGGTGTAGCCTTGAAGCAGTAGCCAGAAAGACGTCCCAACGTGCTGGGCGCTGCGATCGACGGTCCGTCCGGGGAGGGGGGCGTGCCGCGCCATGTGCCACGGAGGCCAACGCTAGTGCACAGCCGACTCGATCGACGCTTGACAACAATATTGCGGCCCCTTTTCTGTCGCAAATTTTGTCTTTTTGAAACAAAAGAAATTTTGGAAATAAGAAATAAAGTGTATAGTTTTGGATTCTTCACTTATTTACTGCGCACCGTCTTTTAAACTTGGATAAATGGGGAAACTTTGATAGTAAATTGTTAGCAGCTAGGTAAGGAACTCAAGTTTCCAGACGACATGGGCGGCTACCAACGTCACGTGCGCTAGTACTCGGTAACTTTTGTTTTTTTCCCGGTGACCAATGACAGAGTGTAACATTACATTAACGCTGATTGGTTATTAAGATGATTGGATTTGGACCTGGTGGCCAATCTAGACTGCTTGGCGCTGGCGGCTTGTTGTCAAAGATACCGACTGCCAATCAACTGCCCACAGCGTGAGAACTTTTGTTGAGATGTGCAGCACTCGCGCAGAACAGTTTGTTTGTTCAATACTAGTATTACCCACAAATCTTTAACAAATACGTGAAAATGAGCTGGGACAAGTAAGTATCGTGTTAATATCAGAATATAAAATCTGCATAAGATTTCTTCGAGTGTTAAAGAATGCTGACTGTCGGATGTATTTCACGGACTAAAAAAAGTTACATTGCGCAACGGACGGCTCAGACTGGCGCGTGGCTGGTTGTGTCGTACATGGGTCCGCTAGTTGTAAAACGTACCCCGTCCCTCCCATGCCCAGACTACTGGGATGACCGGAAAGTGAAGAATTTGAAGTATAAGTTGTAAAGGTAGGATTCCTTCTAATAAAGACAGATTTTTTAAAAAGATTCCAGATACATTTTGTACACTGGTGGTACAGGTCAGCCTTTCTTTCAGATTTTTTATGGACGCATTCAGCCGAGCCGAGTGCGTCCTTCCAGAAAATAATGCGTCCAAAGACGTAAAGACGTATGCCTGGCGGGAACGCTGATCATCAGTATCATTGTAATCAAATGTTTTGCATCTGCAGTCATGTAAACGTCCTGCAGAAAAAATTACTTATAAGAAAAATTTCTTAACATGTGGATAATTTTTCTTCTTCTTTAATACAGATAGCTTTCTTGTTTGAAGATTTTTTTCTGTTTTTAAGAAGAAACAAGAAGGATAAGAAAAGGGTTTTTGACCAGTGTATAGTTCTTATCCTAGTAAACTGATCAACTTCCTCAAAAGGCCAATATATCAAATTGTATCTTTAATGCCTGTCTGAAACTACCACTGGGGAGCACTTACTCCCAGTATCTCCCACAGCTAAGATTACCTGTAATCCGTGAACATTACACTTCAAGGCAGAACTACTCTGCAGGAGTCTATCACACATATGGGGGACATATATCTTGTAAGCTGATAAAGTGATAACTTGACATGAATCACAAGTCATAATCATTGATATATCTTTTAAGCTGATAAAGTGATAAAATAGACATCATTTAGTTAAGAGTTATCCTACATGTATGTAGTACGATCATGAAAGTTTTAGATTGTCTCCTAGCTATCTTTCTCTTTAAAAACTCTGTGAAGCTTTTACTGCCTGCAACTTCCCATAGCTACTATCTACCGTAATGCTCAAAGACATTAATGTCAGCTCTAATAGTTCCGGATACCAGTAAAACTGCCGCTTAAAACAACAGTGAATTTGAAAGAGCTCCACTAACTGCAACATCAGTACCAGTCCCCATATTATACAGATAATCAGATATCCTGGTGTTCAAGACATTTTTTCAGAAGGCCACGATGACAAGCATCATGAAAGCTCATCTGTGGTAGTAACCATAGTACAATGCTAAACTTTCTTCCAACACAAAGGTACACACGGATCAAATTTTAAACGACTACTGTCGCCTTCTTCAGGACCAATACTGATAACGAATCACTTCAGAACATAAACTCGCAAGAGTTCCAGGCATGTGATCTTATTAACACGTGATCTTGCGGATACGTGACGTCAGCAATTGGGTTTAACAGGAAGTTTATAACGCCCACCGTCTCTGTTCACTTTTGGCTTCCATCAGATGTCAAATCATCGTGTTTCTTCTACATGGCAGTCTTACAGTACCCCACAGAATTAAGGCAGCAGTTTGCACTTGAAGGCATGAGTGGTAAAACCCAGTAGAGATACACTTCAAGACAGAGCTATTACCATTTCCCACTCTGTAGGAGTTTATCACACAAGCGGGGAACACAAATCACCTGGCAGGATATCTCTTAAGCTGAATGAAGTGATAAAATGTGTGTAATGCAGGTCGGTTGTACATTAGGATCACCCAGTGGGATATCTTTACTACTAATCTACTTTTTTTTATTTTCAGAAACGTTGAAAAATTGGTGTGCGCACGGATGTCATCCAGATGAAAGTTGATATTCTCATTGTTAAAATGTAGTGGTCAAACTGCAATTTTAAACAATAAGTAATAGTTCATTTTAATGACTTGTAGAGATGTAATCAAAGTGATACATTGATGTTTTTCTCATTCTGTTCAGCCTGTTGTCACCCAAGGAAGAAAATGATTGATAACATTGGGGGGAGGGCATAAATCACTATGTAGCCTGGTAGGATATCTTGTAAGCTGATGAAGTGATAACGCAGGCCGATGGTACATTAGGATCACTCAGTGGGACATCTTTAAAGATGATGAGGTGATAAAATATATAACATCTTATGAAGTAAAAGGAATTGAAATCTAATGTTCTTCTTAAATGTTTATCATTGAAGATTATAACCTAAGGACACAACAACACACTCTCGTGACTCTGTTAATTACAAACCTACAGACACTTTAGCGTGAATCGAGTTTTTGACTGAATAAGAAATTAACAGTATCTTAAAAATTTGTCTTTTTCCCTTCTATTTCTCCAATTTCTTACATGAATCCAAGAAACAGTTATCAAATTGGAGATGCCAAAAAAATGTTAGTCATAAACTTACATGTGCAAAAACAACTTATGTTACAGTCTTATCTAAAAAGTCATAACTCTCATAAAACACATCAACCCAAACATTTCAGATAAAGACTTTACAGTCTGTTATCTTCCCTGCGATAATCTCGCAATCCGCCCACTTCATTCTGATCCTATCTTTTAATACGAGGGAGGATTTGCTTGTAAAGTTTTCAACGATGCCCCTGATAGAATAGAACAGCCGTATAACTATAATACATGACATAAACTTCAGGGAGTGAATGCAGGGATTCTGCTTATTTTGCACAGGACTAAGGCCCAATCTACACACAGTTTTTACCGATATCTGTGGAGATGTCGGGAGGGATCTAGAACGTAGGGGGCCGGACACCCATGGCGCTTGCAGTCATAAACATATAGCGCGATTTTCCAAATGGTGTTAAATGCTAATGAGCCTTCCCGAAGTCGGGAAGCATCTACACGCGCGCGAAGCTGTCGGGGACCCCTGCTAAGCTATCGGTAAGGTATCGTACGAATGGTCAGGACCTTTCGGGAGAAATTTTCCCGATATCAGAATGGCGATATAGTAGTTCCATCTAGACGATGAAAAAAAGCTATCGGCGAGAGGTTGTAGGATCGCCGATATCGGGAAAAACTGTGTGTAGATCGTGCCTAAGACTTACACAGTCATGTAGCATTGAAAAGTTTCATCAGTCAAGTATGAGTAGGTCAATACAAATTCTATTAGTGACTCTCGAAAACACGTACCTCCAAATTTCTGATGTCTGCTCAGTACATTTTGAAGTTACATGTTTTACGTGTTTCCAAAAGTCTATTATCAAAGAATATTAGTTTGAATGTCATTTTAACTTAGAATCAGATCGTCAGATATCTAATTGGAGTGGCACATTGTGCAGCAAGCTTCCTCCAGGTATTACTATTGAGTGCATTAGGGTCACAAAAATGCTTTAATTTCATGTTTCCTTGCAAAGAAAGACCTTCCTCTCAAGTCTTAAGTGAATATATCACAGGTGACCTTACATGTACGCTTTTCCCTTTACTTATTTATTTATTCATCTCAAAACAGGTGGGTGGCTTCACATGACTGTGTGTCCTTCAGTCATACATTAAAATCACAATAGAAAAGTGTCCCAGTATGTGTCTACTGCAGGGTTGTATCCAGCCTGAAATCATTTTCAGTCCCCTTGATTTTGAACGGGAATCCTATCGAGCACGTTGACGTTGCGCATCATTTCTAGGGGATCTGGGTCTCAGAAAATTTTTAAATCAAGACCCTCTGAAACACTATTTCCTGCATTTTGATGTGCAAATTTTGCTTGTAGACTAAGCTGTTCAATGGAATCTGTTTTGGTTAAGAGGAAAACATGGGTTTCAGTTTTTTTATATCTTTACATATCAATTTTTGTCTGTCCCAGGGGGACGGAATGGGGGAAACTTTTTTCAGTCCCCAGCTGCAAAATTCCTTCAAAGGACTGAAGGACAGATCCTGCTTACAACCCTGGTCTACTGTATGACTGAGCTTTGCGCGAGGCATGTAAAAAAATCATTCCATAAATAATGTATTAAAGAGCAGCAGGAAATTATCCTTACATGTATTTTTACAAAGAAAGGTCAGTCTGACTTAGGCCCAATCTACACACAGTTTTACCGATATCTCTGGAGGGAGGGATCTAGAACGTAGGGGGCCGGACACCCATGGCGCTTGCAGTCATAAACATATAGCGCGATTTTCCAAATGGCGTTATATGCTAATGAGCCTTCCCGAAGTCGGGAAGCATCTACACGCGCGCGAAGCTGTCGGGGACCCCTGCTAAGCTATAATTGGTAAGGTATCGTACGAATGGTCCGGACCTTTCGGGAGAAATTTTCCCGATATCGTAATGGCGATATATTAGTTCCATCTAGACGATGAAAAAAAGCTATCGACGAGAGGTTGTAGGCTCGCCGATATCGGGAAAAACTGTGTGTAGATCGTGCCTTAATTATGTCGGTACAACAAAAAGTATTCACAGGTGCGTCATCACTTTCAAAGGGAAGAGTGTCCTTGAGCGAAAGTGAAATAGCTGATGAACCTTAAATAGAATTCATTACTGAATGAAAGAAGGATACGTTTGAAGGTAGCTTAAAAAGCAACAATTTCATTTCCATGTAAAGAAATATGAGTCCTTTTAGTAAAAGTGCGACAGGAAGAACCCTAAATGTTCACCACTGAATGAAAGAAGAATACCTTAGAAGGCAATAATTTCATTTCCTTATGGCCAGCCATATATTGAGTGAAAGTATGACACAGATAGAAAATGACTTAAAAGGCATACTTTCCCTTTTAGAAGGAAGACTAGCCACCTGAATGAAAGTGCCGCATGTAGCAAATTACATTGTATAAAATTCTTGCAGGAAGTGCTCTTAGAGGCAAATTCATTCAATACAAACTTTAAGAAAGATCAGCCACTTGTCTAGAGTGAAAGTTACAATGTCTGAAAGGAAATGTCTTCCAGTCGTACTTTCCCTTTTACAATAAAGACAAGCCACTTGATAAGTGAAAGTGCCACAGGAAGAACATTGTACGCCAATAAAGGAAGTACCCTTAAGAAGGTAAATACTTTCATTTACAAACTTTAAGAAAGATAAGACATTTGAGTAAAAGTATCGTGTATGCAGGAAATGCCTTACAAGGTGTACTTTCACAAGACATAAATAAATGTAATTCTCAAAGGAAGTTCCTTACAGGACATACTATGTCATTTGCCATGTCAAGGACCAATAAAGCTGAATCTGAATCTTAAACCCTTTCCACAAGAAGTGCAACAGGAGGAACATATATTGCACATGAATGAAATTCTCATGTAGGAAGTACCCTAGAAGAAGGCAATAACTTCATTTCCTTACAAAGAAAGAACCACTTCAGTGAAGGCATCACAAGAAATCCTTACAAGATGCACTTTAAATTTCCTTTCACAAGAAATCAAATGAGTGCCAAAGAACACGATGAATTCCCCTAGAAGGACTGTACCGTAGAAAACAATAAAATTCAAAGAGTGAAAGTACCATTATAGGAAATGCCTTATGGCATACTTTCCCCTTTGTCAAGACGAGACTCTTTGGTAAAAGTGGCAATTAGAAAGAAAGAACATAATGAAATTCTCACAGGAGGAAGCTTATTAAGTACACTAGAAGGCAATAATTTCATTTCCTTACAAAGAAAGAGATAAAGTATCGCAGGAAATGCCTTACATTCGACATACAAGGTTTTTCCCTTTATCAAGGAAGACCAGACACTTACTAATAGGTGAAAGTGCCAAAGAAACAACATAATAAAATTCTCAAAGGAAGTATGCTAGAAAGCAATAATTTGATTTCCTTTAAGAGTAAGAGAGTAAATTTTACTCTAACTGGCTTTTTTTGTAAGGTATCACAGGAAATGCCATACTAGTACTTTGAAATTCCCTTTTGTAAGGAAGACCAGACACTTGTCAAGTGAAAGTGCTACCGAAAGTGCTCCACTCTCCCTTCCCTAATAAAGCCATTTCCTTACAAAGAAGGAATGAAACTATCGCAGGAAACGTGTACTTTTCCTTTTGTAAGGAAGACCAGACACTTGAGAGTGAAAGTGCTACCGGAAGTGCCCAACTCTCCCTTCCCTTATAAAGCCCTTCCCCCGCTGACAGTCTGGACGGCAGAGGCAATAAATCACGAAGTACCATAGAAGGCAATAATTAATTTCCTTACAAAGAAAGATTTAAAGTATCGCAGCAAATGTTACAATACAAGGAATACTTTCCCTTTTGAAAGGAAGACAAGACACTTAAGTGAAAGTGCTACCGGAAGTGTCTCCCTCTCCCTCTCCTTATAAAGCCCTTTCCCCGCTGACAGTCCAAACGGCCGAGGCAATAGATTACCCAGAAATCAATTTAGCTAATTAGGAAGTACATAAAAAAATTGTACCATAGAAGACAAAAGACCATAGACCATAGATTTCCTTACAAAGAAAGAGTATATTAAGTATCATAGGAAATGCCTTACAATACAAGACATACTTTCCCTTTTGCAAGGAAGACCAGTCAATTGACCAGTCAAAGTGCCCTTATTAAGAAATAAACATTATGAAATTTTCACAGGAGGTTATCTAGAAAGCAATAATTTCATTTCCTTCCAGATTGAGAGAATGAAAGTATGTCAGGTAATTTTTACTTTCCCTTTTACAAGTAAGACCAGACACTTGTCGAGTGAAAGTGCTCCACTCTCCCTTCCCTAATAAAGCCATTTCCTTACAAAGAAGGAATGAAACTATCGCAGGAAACGTGTACTTTTCCTTTTGTAGGGAAGACCAGACACTTGAGTGAAAGTGCTACCGGAAGTGTCACCCTCTCCCTTCCCTTATAAAGCCCTTCCCCCGCTGACAGTCCCGACGACTAAGGCGATAGATTACCCAGAAATCAATACTTCCTAATTAGGTGAGAGCGTCGGATGTCAGATACGGACGACCCCGGACAGAACCCCAGCGACGACAGACGGTCGCCAAATTACTTAAAACCCCAAACCCGATGCACCGGGCGATATATTTTACTCGCCTGGAAATAGAAAAGGCTCTCTTCTATATTGGCATGTATGTGACTGCTATATTGGTGTGAACAGAAAATACTGGTCTTTCTTGATAATTGAAACTGTTACTACATTATATCATAAATCATTACAGTACTTAAAACCCAAAACCGATGCAAAGGGCGATATATTCTGCTCGCTTGGAAATAAAGAAATGCTCTCTTCCATTTTGAATGTACCAGAACAAATGTCATAGCTATCTAATATATTATGGCTTCTATAATGGTGTGATAACAAAGTAATGGTCTTTTTCCATCAATAACATTTCCTATTGTTAGACTACATATCATAAATCATTAACTAAAACCCCAAACCCGATGCGCTGGGCGACATATTTTGCTCTGCAGGAAATAGAGAAGGCTGTCTTCTGTATTGACATGCATGACCCTCAGCTATATTGAACAGAAAATACTTGTCTTTTTCTATATAGAAACAATAGATTTTCCATCTATAACTGTTACATTTCTTATTGATAGTGGATATCTTTGTAAAACACATCTGATGGTGTCTGGTGATATATTCTGCATGCTGGCCTTCAAAAATAAAGAAATGCCTTTCTTCTAGATCTATATTGACAATCTTCATAGCTAACTGTGGTTGCTATATTGGTGTCAGCATCAAATGTCTCTAGTAATAAAGAAACAATTGATTTTCCATCTATAACATATCTTATTGGTACTACATAATCATAAATTACTTAAGACCCCAAACCCGATGCACTGGGTGATAGATTCTGCTTGCCTTGAAATAAAGAAATGCTCTCTTCTGTATTGACAATCTTAATAGCTATATCTGTTACTGCTATATTGGTGTGAGCACAAAATAATAATGTCTTTATGCATATAGAAACAATGGATTCTTAATCCATAACATTTCTTATTGGGTACTTTATAAGCATAAATTACTTAAGACCCAAAAACCGATGCACAGGGCGATATATTCTGCTGGCCTGGAAATAAAGAAATGCTCTCTTCTGTATTGACATGTACTGGAACAAATTTTGTAGCTCTCATGCAGTGACTGCTATATTGGTGGAACAGAAAATACTGGTCTTTCTCAATTATAGATTTTACATGTAACATTTCTTATTGAAAGTACATAACTTAAAACCCTAAACCCAATCGATGCACAGCACTCTCCTGTCAATTCTAATATTTTATGCACTTCAATATTTGCTTTATTTCACACCCCCAAACCAGGCAGTGGGCAATACACAATTGTATACTTCCTTTGCCAGGAAATGAAGAAACTCTATGTTGCAATGAAATGTACTGTAAGTTGTAACTTTCTACTGTCATTTTCAAAACGGAAACAATCGAAAAAGGTTTCCATCTACAACTTACACTCAATATTACTGACTCAAATCATTACTCAACGCACCATGTAAAACCCCAAACCCAATGCATCGGGCTATAAAATTCCCCATACACATTGATGCCTTGTACCATATGCATGCATCGTATATTCTACACACAGAGCAAGTACATGTACTGTATATGAAGTACAGACATGTGTGGGACATTACTTTCATAACATTTTTATGGCATTTATATCTTAGTAGACACTTGGGCTTTAAACCTTCTTCAGGATATAGGTGACCAACTTGAATGATAGTGAGTGTGTGACTGAGTGACAAAGAATGTTAAATTCTTTAATAGAAACATACGTCATGTAGTACCTAATATTATAAGAAAAATATATAGTTGACCGTCAATATATTAGTTACTTAATTCACAATATCTTAGTAGTAAACTTAAAACCCCCAAATCAATGCATTGTGTTATAACATCCTACACTGGGAATAAAAATGCATCATTCCATATATTGGCATGTTGAAATGAAACATGTTCATAGATTCTATGGTATTGAATTCCGTCATACTCGATACTATACTTATACTAGATTTCTTTAAATTTGCTTCTTCGACTTTACCGATTGCCTCACAAAAATTATTGTGATTTCCTTGAGGACAATCTTGTACTTTTTTTTTCACTATACGTTTTACTATGCTGGAGTTCATTATTCTATAAACAATACAAAATTTTTTAGCTCCAATGAAAAGCGATATAATTAGTTAAGGAAGTCAATGCCTCACAAAACAAAACACATTTAGCATAACCTATTTTTTTGCTAAATTTATTTTTCCAATCTAGTAGTTTTATTTTTGACACATTCCATTTTACAGAATGATGTGGTATTTTTTCCCGAATCTGAGGTCATTCTTCTGTCATCTTTACTGAGCCTCCGCCAGCCCAAATATGTCTGCCAGACCAACTGGTCTGACCCACAAAAATCTCATCGGATTTTCTACAAATTTGGAGATGAATTTAAAGGGGGCCAAAGTGCAGCCGTCTTGTGAATAGCTGTCATTTAAGTTGAAATGGGTTAAGATGATGGCGGAGAGAAAGCTATGAACATGAACTATTTTTTTGTGAAGACAATACAACTGTATGTGTTGTACTTTCATTTAAACGGCTATTCTACAAATTTGGAGATGAATTCAATAGGGCAAAAGTGCAGCAGTCTTTTAAATAGCTATCATTCATGATAAGATGATGCGA